>NW_017804165.1:414604-414845 GCF_001625305.1 Branchiostoma belcheri | reverse complement strand
ATTAAGACGCTTGGCGAAGATGCCTTATTTGGTGATCTCACTTCTTCCGTCCCTTGGTGTAGTCTCAGATGCCAAGGACACCTGTCAGCATGACTGACGGTGCAGATGTCTTCATGAAAGTCTTTCTTATTCCCAGGAAATCTTAAGATAAACTTTAGGCTGTTTCATGTGAAACTTCAAGGAGCAGTCAGGAAGTCTTTAAAGATAAAAGATAAGATTCAGGGAGCAGGGAAGAAACTTA
>NW_017804165.1:261504-414248 GCF_001625305.1 Branchiostoma belcheri | reverse complement strand
AACTTGATAGATGAGTAGGGACATGGATAATACCATTCCTCACATCCTGCCAGGAATTGCTGAGAGTCTTAGCAGGAATGTAGTCTCCCTTGACTTGTTAGTAATTAGCCACTAGTGGGGAAGTTATGCCTCCTTGGAGGGTGTGGAACACTGGGGAGCAGGGAGATGCCATGGTCCATACATCAGGGCTGTTGATACAGTTGACCCAGCCTGGAGTCTTATAAGGACTCGCTTTGAAGGAAGGAATCAAAGGAGGCCCAGGCTGTAAGGAGGGGTCTTGCTGAGTGGTCACAGTTGTTTTTGCAGTTGACCCATGTGTGACTTACCAGTTTTTAGGGCGAGCATGAAGCTGTCAGAGTCACCATCTGTTCAAGTCTTAACTCAGGAGAGTTGGGAACAAAGTTGACCCCCTTCTTACACAGGGTGACAGGCCCTTAACCTCATTTCGGCAGTGTGGATAAAAAGTGGCACGGAAAGTGGAGTAATCGTTTTGTCCTGATGGTCAACTTCTTCTGTCATGTTTGCAAATTTTATGTAAAACTTGAGACATTTGCAAGTCCAGTCCATTGCTTGCAAGAAAGCTATTATTCATGACCTTTATATCCTAATGTACTGTGTCACTTTACATGATGTTACAAAATAATCAAGTCTAGTCCATCCATACATCATGTAATTTCAACAGCTCTGTATCTCTGATGTCCCCAAATACTAAGTATAACCACAGTCAAGCCTGTGTAGTGCTGAGTCCCTAGACTACTCCCTAGGACTTGAGGAAAATTGTTACCATAGCTTTGATCAATGAGAAATATGCTACAGTATTCTATGGACCACCAAAAACTTCAAGCAGATCCTTGAGGCAAAATTGCGAGACCAAAATATGGTCACAATGGCCAGGTACAGGTAGGCCTTATGCAGAGGTGCTCACTAGTGAGAGTAGCCTGGGTGCCATCCTTGGTAGTTTCAGTTAGCTCCCTAATCTCGCTGACTACCACAGACATTTAGGGAGCTGGCAGAAACTATGGCGGATGGCATCCAGGCTACAGTGAGAGAGCACTTGAGAGAGAACAGTTGACAGTGTGTGTGGGGTCCTGAACACCTGAGGATTACCTCAGACTCCTCCTCTCCTGTCTTCTCCCCTCTCTCGGGAGTGTCTTTAGTAGATAGGACTAATTAATGACAATAAAGACCCCATACTGGTAGGAAGGTGGTCTCAAATCAGATTTCTTACTGCTAAGACCTGTAGAAAAGGAGCTCATTAATAGTTAGGAAGGAGAAACTCTTGGGAAACAGTTTCTGAAGATAAGGCTGGATAATTGCCAATTTTGATATAAATTTGAAGGTGGTCTGTATATGAAGGAACAAGAAACCAGTTGCTCTAAGGTTGTCTTGGATCATTTACTTCATTACTGTACTTTTGCTTAGGGGAATGAACTACACAGGTAGATGCATCTCGAGGATGAGGGAGTCAACTACAGCTAGAATACAGATGCTAATAAGTAATATCATGTGTTCACCATGTTAGCCATCTGCAGGATATGATACACAATAGTATTAAAAATAAGCAAATGGAAGTACGTATCGCATATCTGTCAACAAAAGTTAATTGGCATGACAACCAAGTTTAGTCTAGAAAGTCCAGAAACTAGTGGGCCTTTCCAGGTTATTTTGCAGATGAGTCGGGATGACAGGCCGGGTGATCCCTTTGCTTTGGCAGCTGCCCTGTGCTGATCCCCTGCTGGGCCCTCTCATCCCTCTATATTCACCTGTCAATCCCACATTCTCCTGCCAGCCAGGAGGAGCGCTTATGATAATGTAGCATCTGCCAGACCCTGCCTCAGAATCATAGGGGCAGGACGGCCCCACCTTTGGGTAGATCATATCACCATTGTTGTGAAAATCTCCAGGTTTGGCTGGGGCTTTTAGGACTGATTGCCGGGAGGAAGCGCCTGTGGTCCTGACAGTGTGCCATCTGTCAATCTTGTCATGCAGTAAGAAAAACTGCCTTCGGTGCATTTTCTTTTTCTACTGATAGACAGACTTTTTGACGACTTGGCGGAAATCATATTTTTTTAGACGGTGGTTTCTGGGCATACTAAACCTGTCAAGTCTTGCCAAGAAATTACTTCCCAGGTGAACATCCTGTAGGCCAAGTAATCAACCAGTAATCCACACAATTCTATTTGTTAAGTTAATACTGCAAGATCTGTTTCTTTCTCATGAAAATCTGATGGCTAAAAGACTATCACAGGTTGTTGTTTCAGTAATAGTTTAATCCTTATTGTTTATCCCTTAATCAGTCCTTTTCTAACAGAAGAGAACAGATAAGGAGCAAACTTGACAAACCAGTTCTTAATTCTTAGTTAACAGCCGGGTTTTACGAGGAAATCTGTTAAGCTCAAACTTAATTGATAATTATATGCCTGATGTACTTTTCATTTTTTTAGTTAATTAATGACTTCCTGTGGTCTTGAGCGGAAGTTCAGAATGCTGAATGGACATGTATTATTATTCAGAAAGAAGACTATTAAAAATCATCATAAGACGTCATATAGTTGGGGCGTTTGATTGCCTGTGTCCAATTTTGTGCAAGGTTTTTCCTTATACATGATTGTCTACATGTATAACTTGGTACTGTATTACTTTGTAGGCTCAAGACATTCTTGCAAAACAGAAACAGCAACCATCCAAAAGCAACTACATGAATGTATGTATGTATGTAGAATGGTGTGTAGTCTTGACTTACTTGACTCATTAGATTTTGGCTTAAGTAGATATGTAAAAATTTCCCCTATCTGAATCTGAATCCCAATCATTTTCTTATTGTTGAAATCTCCAATCTTTCCACTTTGAAGTTGTTAAATGCAGTATTAGGCCACCTTAACTAGTTAGGCAAAGCTGCCTCAGCCATAAGGTATCGGACAAGTTAGGTCAAGCAGGAGACATCAGACATGAAAGACGTTTTCTCTTTGCGTGTATCACTTCTAGAGTAGTTACTGCTTTTGATTCAGGGCATTCTGTCTGAGGGTCTGCATGCTCTTTTCCGTAAGGCGTAGGCGGGCCTTTTTAATTTGCCATAATTCGTAGGGAAGTTACTTTATTCACCGTAATTCGTAGTGAGGAGGCAAAAATTTCCCGTAAAGCGTAGCCAGCGTATTTCACGTAAAGCGTAATCGAGCCTAAAAATTCCCCGTAAATCGTAGTCTGGACTTCCATTTTTCGTAAGCCGTAGCGGACGAACTAGCAACCAGCGAATGACATGTTGTCTGTCCCTTTCTTGCCTGTCCCATCTGGGTCTATGTGTGCGGTACAATCCCACCATGGCTCACGCGACGCCCCTGATTGTGCGCATTTTATTGCACACGGGGTCGATTCTGACCCAGTATCGTTGCAATGTGGAGTCGTCAGTGTTTCAAGACATCGAAGTGACTAATGTGAGTTAGTTGATGAACAAAATAGACGAACAACTCGGGGTATTGAAGGAGGCAGTCAGCAAGACCGGTCGCTAGAATTTAGCGTAAACCCACGGGGCGTAAACCGTTGCCGGCCTTTTGGAATTTAACGTAAAGCGTTGCGAGCCTTCATAAATTTAGCGTAAAGCGTAATCAGGACCCCCCATGCAGACCCTCCTGTCTGGATTGCTAGTGGCAGACAGGGATGTGATATACCATTGCGTTATTACCAGCAGACACAAAACACAGTATAGACAGAGTACAAGATTTAACCAGTAGACCTCCTGATTGATGAGAACACCCAACAGTGTTGACTTTGGGTCCTGCCTCTTGTCTTGAACTCCTCCACTAGAGCCTGCTAGTTTTCAGCCAAATTGATGGTGATAAGGCAAACCTTTCACCCCAATGTTAGAAAGGTTGGTAATAGATCTCTTTCTGTAGACTACGGTAACCCCCTTTCTTAAATCTGCCCACTTTCAATGTCATTTCTTAGAAATACCTGACTTGTGCCAAACACTTTGTCGTTGGGTAGTTGGTGTTTAGGTGCAGCCATGCCCACCCACACGCATCAGTAGTGTCTGTCTGCAGGCCAACCCTGCCAGTCTGTTATGTGTCCTCACCACTCCCTTACCTGAGTGATACACTTTGAAGACCAGCCAACAGACAAGAGATCACAAAGTGGAAGCATACACTAATGTACCCTGGCTCAAACTATGCTTTATACTTAAAATTATAGGTGTTTGTTTACAAAGTAATACCCAAAAATTATAATCTATCACCAAGTTTACTTTATCTTTTATCATGGTAGATTGATGAAAGATTTAAGATTTGTGATTTTACAGGATGTTTGAAATGCATGTTCCAATGATTTGTGACAATCTGGCACAATAGTCAACAGTTAAAGTTGCACAGAATCAGTCACCTTTGAAATATGGGCTGTCTTTCTCGATGACTCACTGTCTTGGAAGGGAAAGAACTTGTCTGTGTTTTGACTTTCAGAAAGGGGAACATTGTAGTGCTTCAGACAAGACGAATGGGTTGTCTGCAGTTGTAGAACAACTTGGCTCCATCTTATCACTCTATAGCCATAACCTGTCTACTGAACAACCCTGGCTGACAATGGTTTATACCTGCACCAAAACTTTTACTCCTGTCCACCTTACAAGTTTTGTTTTGGTATTCATTAGGAATGACAGGAGCCCCGGCTTGTACTGAACAGGTTTGTTTCCAAACAGAGTAGTGTGAAGCACTGTGTCCAATATTAGAGCTTTTCTGCAATCATGTTTGTTGACGTTACCTCCAGTAAAAACTAAGGGGTCCAGGAGTCCTGTCAAGTATGGTTTAGGCACCACAGTAAGAAGCTTTTACCCCAATACAAACAGCTGTCTGGAGGAGTGGAAGGAGCTTGCTATCTCTGGCTACATCTTATCAGGATGGACAGGGCTGCTTGTCTGTGTCTACTGCACCTGTAGGCAAGGGGAAGGGAATCTTGTGGACCTCAGAAGAAGTATCACCCATTTCTTAAAAGTCGTCATGACTTCAGTACACATGGAGAGTATGAGCTGAAAAACTTTCCTGATAGTTTTACAGATACTGACATGCTTTGACCTATGAAGGTCCAAAATGGGGAGCTGTTTTAGCACTTCACAAGGCAAGGACAGCTAGAGGTAGTTGTAAGAAATAAAACTGCACTTCTAGGACCCTTAGAAGGATCAGTCAAAGAATTTGGATTTACCCAGGCAGGTAGTACCAATTTACTTCTCACTGTTACATAGGCACCTACCATGAAGTAGTCTTTGTTCTTAACTATAAACTGTGAATCCAACATGTGCCATGACAAGTACCTTCTGATTGTTTGTCTTAAAGATTGAGGATAAGACCACCACAGACCAATCACGACTGTGAAGAGTTTGGACTTTTTCCCCAGATGATGGGAAGTATCTCCTTCAATTGCCTAGTGCTTGTCAGCAAAACGGTTCAAAACACTCTGTCTTGAAGTCTGTTGCTGCAACAGACTTCAAGTCTGACGGTTTTAAACCTTTTTGTCAGTTGCAACAGATCTAGGGCTATCCAATCCTCCATGCCTGCCTCTCCTGTCTGAATGCTGTCCTGAGCTATGCTGTGTATTTTCCCAGGGATTACACTGAGCCAAATCCTGTCAGCTCGGTTCCCTGGTATAGACAGTGTAAAGCAATGTTGGGATACTGGTGACAGCAGACTTAAGTCTCTGTCAATACTTACAGTTTTAGGTTTTAAAGAAATATGGATTTGGGGACAGACTCGGGGCTTACTTACCTGCATGTCTCAGGTAGGGTTTAACAAGACAGGTACAGGTTATACAGGGTGTATGGTTTAACAAGACAGGTGGTTAGAATTTTGGGCTTTGCACAGTTTTGAAATGTAGTTTTACTAACATATTTGAATTTAGAATATATCCTTGCAGATACAATTCAATGTGGCATGCTTAAGATCTGAATGTGAAGATAATGTTGATTCCTCTGTACAAGTGACAGTGCCTTTGAAAGTTAATCTGTCTTGAAATCTAAGACTGCTTGTGCAACTGAACCCAGAGATATCAATTGTTTTTCTGAGGATTAAAGACTTTTCAGGTCTGCCCCCTGTTGTCTACAGTTCAAAGTGTCATAAGAAAAGGGACAGTCTTATGTACATGTATGTATCTGTCAGTTGTACTGTATTTGATAGTATAAATATCAGAGAAAGAATTATTAAGCAAAAGCAAACCTTCTGCCATTAGTCATATTGGTATTTAGTCAGCTTACCTCTCAGTGTGTATATGTAAGACTTAACAAATCTGGATTACCATATGCTGTGGATTAATTTTAGTCTGATTACTCTCCAAGAGAGTTGGGGTTACCAGTAATGAGACTTTCCAGCTTCAAAGATGAAGTCTTCAGGTTAGTATCATGTGGACTTGGCTTGGAAAAGTTGCTTTTTATTACTCTCAATGCTTTGATATGTCCAATGCAAGGAGCATCAAAACAATGATATTCTTGCATGATGTACTGCTTGTATAGATTGCTATAGACCTGTTTAACAGATGTCATTGCCCAGCACTACTCAAGGCAATCTGCAAAGTTTTTTTATCATTTTCTACCTGCTATGACCTCCTCTGTTATTCTAGATCCAGGAGAAGAGGAACAGATGAACACAGTACAAAGTGAAAAGAAAACTATTCAAGCAAGGGATGACCGAAGTTGTGGGAGATCCCTGAAAATTGTTCTCTTCCTCAGAAAACATTTCCATTATTTGTTCATTTTTCTCCCCAAAGGAAGTTGGTTGTTGTTGAGGTCAAAAGTGTCTGTTTATCAATTGTCGTATAAAGACCGTCTTCCTTTGTGTGGGTTGACCTGTGATCGGGGTCAACCACCAGCACTTTTCTCTTTCCAAAAGTGTCAATAAGTTATCCATCATGAAGAGAATGCGTTTTCTCTGCAGGAAGAGCCTTGTTCATCATCTGATGTTAACCTGTCAGTGTGGTTTGTGCAGGTCAACCTTTTGACCCATAAAACCCTATGTTTCTTTTGAGTATCCGCCACTTAAAATGAGATAAATTTCATGGGAGAGAAGTTTTCTTACCTCGAAAGTGATCTGTTAAGTTCTCCAAGTGCCGTAACCTCCTACTCTCTATCTATGTGGTCTCTACCCACAGTCTTCTTATCTTTGACAATTTGCTGAAAAAAAAAGTTGTATTTCTCCTTTAGTTGAGAAGAGTCCTAGGTTCATTTGACACTACAGTATGAATGTGTGTTGTAACTTTCTCTAGACGTGTGCCAGGCCTTGAAAAACCCACAACCACCTGTAATTGGCAGAAAAACTTTCTACATAGGAGGTAAAACAAGCAAAGACAACTTGTGGAGAGAAAAAGGAAACTAGGCTTGGTATTATGAATTGTAATTTAGCTAATTATAGGCATACTAAAGCTTATCTTCCTGTAGGGTTAATGTCTGTTGTTTGTGCAGAAAAGTTTTTACAGATTGTTAAGTTTAACTTCTGAAGAACATGCAACACTGTATTTTAGGGAACATTTTCAAGGTCATTGAGTGCATTTTTCTTGAATCGGAAGCTGTAGTGGTGTGAAACAAGGAGTTGATCTGACTTTCTGTGATACAAACAGTTTTCCCCAATCCAATTAGTATGGATTAGAGCTGCGTGGGAAGACAAACAGAATATGATCAGGTTCAGAAGTTCTGCTGACTCCAGGGTGATGTTTTTGCTGTCATTTTAATCCCTTTGTCTTAACAGCCAGCCAAAAAATGTTTTCCTTCTCAATCTTCCTGTGTTTTTCCTACATGTACATACATGTGCCCACCCAGCAGCTTGGGAATTCAGCACCACTTGTGAGAGGAGGAATCTTGAAAATCTCAGAAATGTGATGCATCTAGGAATCTTCATGGTAGATGTACTAAGAATGTCTGAAAATGGTTCAGAAGTTATTTTTTAGAAGTTAATATTTTAGGTAAAGGGTAAAATTGTTGCACAGCTGCTCCACGTTATGTGTATGGATACACACCTTCTTCAACTTGTATCTGAAACATGTAACAAGAAGGAAATTCTCTCACTTTAGCTTGCTGTTAAAAAATATCAAGCTTTTTCATATTTGAGCTTGATTTGAGGCCACTCTGTAGCAAATTATGCAATGCACCAGTACAGAAGTGCTGCATTTTATATCCATGAAGGTAATTTAAGAGCCCTTTCTGTAGCTGCCTCATTAACAAGTGCTGATGAGGTGATTTGCCTCCCACTGGTCGGTATGTTGTTCCTGGTAATGAGTGGTGTGCAAACAGTGGCTACCTATTACAGCCTAAATGTCAACTAAATGTTATCGCATACAGTACGGAGTAGCATTTCAAGCTTACAGTGTGGATAGTAACCAGTGGACAGAAAGTGTTTCTGCTGATATGATACATGTTATACCAAAGAGTTGCTTATCCTTGCTGCAACAGAAATGATCAATACCCCCATGTTTTGTTCACTAACAGATCCCTCTGTCCTTTCCATGTTTTAACCATTATGAAGTAGGTAGAGTCTAGTTCAAGGTAACATAAGAAGACAGAGTTATCAGAAAACTAGACAGGGCTGATTTTTTCAAGGCACAAGCCATATTCTGGTTAGTTGGATCATAGCTGCTGATTCCTATGCATAGTTCACTTTTTAGAATGCTATTTCAAGTCACCCCCTCCCCTCTGGAAAGGTGTCTGCCATGTCAGGTGTCATGGCCGCTGGTCAGGTGACCTGGCCCTGTGGTCAGACTGGTCCTGACCTTTGGGTCGAGGTCACTGCCATGGTGATGACCACTGTCAATGAAGATATTGCATGTGCCACTGGCTCTGAATCGATTTCTCCACGGTAGCCGATACACAATACCCCAGTACTAGCCATTACTCTCACAGAAATGTAACTCCTCTCTGTACCCTCACAACCAACATGTGTCTGCATGTCTCTCCCACTGACTTCAAAATAGGTTGAGTAAATGTTTGCTGCCTGCCTGAATGAGAAATGTTGCTATACCGGGAACAAGGCTACTAGATCTAGTTTTACATCTGGAAAGAGGATACAGCAGTGGGAACATATGGTAGCCTTTGCAGAGAAAAGTCTAAGAAAATGTTTGCTTTGGAAGCAGGCTGCAGAAGGCTGCTGATCCCTTCAGGACTGCTGACACCCATGTCTCATGATGCTGGAACTGTGCTTGTGGAGTCATGGGAAGGTTGGGAGCTGCACCTGAGCAAAGTGAAGACAGTCAAGGGTCGCCGACCCTTCAACCAAACTTAAACAAGTCGAGAATATGAAAAGAAGGGATGGTGGGAGTTAGACGTTCCCATGGGAGAAAACTTTAAAGTTTGTCTCACATCAGTCCCTCCCATCAAGGAGGTTTGATAGAACATTCTTGATCCAATAAAACCATCAACATGTAGTTATCTATTTGCAAGACTTACTTGTACATTGAAAGAGTTTGGTGTTTTCAGATGTTAACTGAGCTTCAGATTTACTTATATGGAAAAGTTTTTAGAGATTTGATATTACCAAAAGTTTGCACATTATCAATTTTTTTCTAAAAGTAAGAGAGGGTATGTTGTAATATATATATTTTGTATACAGATGTATTTTAAGGGCTCTCGTATAGAAATAGCATTTCCCAGTTTCCAGCATTTGCCATGCTACATACATTCATCGTCGTGTCAAAAAGTCAAGGTTGCTCTGATCCGCGTTTTGTCCGAAATTAAAGCATGGAGCACAATTGAAATGCCCAGCACTGTAATTGCCAGGGATTTACTCGTAGACTATATTGTTCGTCCAATTGGGAAACCTGTGGGAAGAAAATTAGAGGCAGTGGAAGTGGGGAGACACGGAGCAAGACAGGTCAGCACTTTTTTGCGGCCCTCCTCAGATCACACAGGTAGAAGGTGTCCCGTAGAGGAAAGACATTAGAAGAGAAAGGGAGTTTTTTGTCATCTCTTATTTCTGTGGTTTGTCCTAAGCAGATGGTTATAAAAAGATGTAGGCTGTCCTTTCTTTCTTTCTTTAAGAAGTCTGGGAACAGGACCATGTGATGCTCGGGCGAGTGACCCTGTCGAGACCCGACAAACGCCCCACAGACGGCGGCGACATTTCCAGGAACTAAAGATAAACTCGGGTGAAAAGAGTCGGCCCAAACTTGGACAATGGCCGGGGCAGTGCTGAAAGGAGCAGAGGGGAACTTGAACAATTGGGTGCAAGCACGGCTGAGACATGCTTTCTGTCTCCTCATACCTCTATTGTAGGGGAGGGAGAAGCGGGCAGGGCACATGCTGGGTCTATTATGAAGTAGGATTTCCATTTGAATCAAGTGACAATTGACCACACTGCACACATGTTCCTTAGACTCTGGGGTCCTCTACCTGAAGGAGATTACATGTCTGCTAGGGAACATCTCAGGTCTCGGATGACATTCTATACACCGTTCAGTCGGATTTTTTTAATGTTATCGACCATTTAGGTCCGATGTCCTTTCCTTGTCTGCTTTCACTGATGTAGGTAGACTTTTCTGAAATAGGCATGTAATGTGTGAAAGGTACTTGTGACTGAAGAATGTGTAATACATAAATCAGAAGTTGTCAGCCTGACAGGGCCGAGATTATTTTCTGCTACCAACATTAATTCTTGTCAAACCCTCAATTTTTCACCCATACTCTTTGCTTAAAGGAATGAAAAATATGTGTTCCACTAGCACTGCAGAGTCGTAAACTGTGAGTTTGATTTTTGAGCTATGCCAAAGGTTCTTAAGAAGACAGAAGTTTTGAAAGTGTCCCTGTAGTCCCTTAGGGAAATTCTTTTCATCTTGAGAGATTCTTTGAAACAGGACCTGATGTCATGGTGTAGTTAGGTGTAAGCTACAAAGGACACCAAACCTCCATTCAGGGTCCTACAAACACATGTTCCACTCCCAGACTTCAGTTCGTGGGAACCGGAGTTTCTTTGGGTCATTAAGGACGACTTAAGTTGTCCTCACCTCTGCTCATCACTGACTTGAAGTTGTTTCTTACTTATATAGAACATTTGTGTGAACAAAAATTATTACATGATGGTAACTCTGTAATGTTGAAGTCAAGTGCATGGCATTACTAGAACCAGGTAGAACATCACAAGGCAGCATTTAAGTTGTACTTCATTTCTTGGCTTTGACTTAGCCATCTACTTTATTACCAGAGAGATTTTGAATGCCATATTATATATGGCAATAAAGTTTTGTTATGAAAGCTATTGCAGCATCAGTAAATTCTCAGCAAAACTTTTATTACTGAACATTTCACACATCATGATTACATTTACAAGAACTCAACATGTTTTAAAGATCTCAATTATATTTTTTACTTAAGTTGCTTGAAGTTGTATATTGTTGGCGAAATTGTTGGCTGCTGTACGACTGTTACAAAAGTTGTGTTGAGTTGGTGTTGAAACCTCATCCCGCAGCAGCTGGACTCTACGTAGTGATGTTGATACGCCCCTCGACCACATTGTTCCTACAGAAAAGTTCCTCGTCACATTCACACAATAGCAAGTTGCAGAACGTAACCTCGAACAATTTTTCTTCGGTGGGGTCCAGTTCGTGACAGACTCAACAAAAGGGGTGTGTCTAGCTACTAATAAGTATCCGCAATTACTTTTCCCTGTTTTCACCCAGAAATGTTGTAGTTTACGCTCTTAAACAGGAGGGACAAGCGTGCTGGATTTGTCAAGATGTTAGAACCCTTGACGTTGGGCAGTCTCCCCGACCAACAATGCAGTCTTAAACATGATTTGGCACACTTAAGTGATTGGAAAGAATGGGCGTGTGTGCATGCATTGCACCCTGCTAGGGACAACAGCTGAACTCCCTCCGAGATTTCTTCCCAAGCTTTAATTGTTCTGCAGAAAGAGTTCAGTGGCGAGAGGGGACAATGGTGTTGCACACGCTCATTACACTTTCATGTGGGAAAGTCTGGGCAAGAACGCGACCCGGGTGACCTTTCCGTCTCTGCTTTGAATGGCCGCGAGTCTAATTCTGCTCGGAGTGTGGCCGCCACGCGCTGGGCTGTTCCATCTAACGAGCACACTCCCTTGTGAGGCAACTTTTTCCAGTACAATCAGAAAACGAAAGTACGGACAGAAACACACTTGGTAAAACTTTGATTCAACAGTAACTTACTGTGTTCAAGGAGTGTTTTGTAAACTTCTGAAACGTTTTCTTTAGCTCCTCCGAATGCAAATGTTAATTGTGATCCTGACCAAAGTGACCCCTAGCTGCTGTGTTCATCTACAGGGTGAGCGCTATTATCCTGTTAGCTCGCTTGAGTGGTCATGAAAAGGGAAAAAAGATAATGACGGCAGTTGAACATTGCTGGTAGTCCAGATGAATAGGCTGAATACACCGTGGTTAAGATGGCCTCGGGCTGTGCTAGTGAGCCAGCTGGTGTCAGAGATAGCAGGGAAGCATACCTGTTGGGGAAAGGGGGTGGTGACTGGGAAGTTTGTGTAGTTTCAGTGCTATCACACGTCCATGTTACTGTTTCAAAGGGCCAGAAGACAACTCGGATGCTTCACAATAAATATGTTAGATCTGCTAGATGACAGAAGAAGTGTCAAGTCCAAAGTATCAAATGTTTT
The DNA here is from genome assembly GCF_001625305.1 of Branchiostoma belcheri. NCBI lineage: Eukaryota > Metazoa > Chordata > Leptocardii > Amphioxiformes > Branchiostomatidae > Branchiostoma > Branchiostoma belcheri. Next base: position 401,658 of record NW_017804165.1, on the reverse strand, counting down.
TTTTTTTATTTTACAGCTAAGTAGGTGATAGGTTGACACAGTGAAACTTGTGACTGTAAATAATTGGCTGCACCAGTATTGCTTCTTCATAAAATTGAAGAGAAGACTCCTGCTACTTGCTTTCCCACTGTTGAGGAAAAAGTTGCCCTGATGGTTTAAGTATGATTGCTCAAGGAGCTTTAAAGCGTGTTTTGAAGCTCCTTGGACTGCTAAGTATTTCAGGAACTTCCTCACCTGAGAGTATCTGTGACAAAACAATGTACACCTTTCACAGAGCCTTGCAGCAGTGATGGTGAAAATTCATAGAATCATCAGATACTATTGAATGAATGTTTTAGGTGGAGATGAGGTGTAGATGTTAATCATCCCTTGCTTCTTCCCTTCAGGACACCCTCCCCAGGATGTGAAATGGACAGACCCTGCTGCCTCCATCCCCCCAGGCTAGGTGTGCTCACTCCCAGCTGCTGCCCTGGTGATTAGCTGGACAGGGAGGCGGGGCAGGTAAATCCTAGGTTTATATGCTTTTTAAAATCCACTTTCCTGATGGATTCAGACCCTACCTTTAAATTGAGGATGGGCAGTTCCTAGAAAGTAGACAAAATAAAAATTACACTAGCATTTCAAGAACAGGTAACACACCTCTTTAATTCTAATAACTCAAGGGCTGAAAAAAGATCTTCCAAGTTTACTTGTATAATGACTTTCCCACCCATCCACACACCCCTAGATATTTATATTTAATATATTTCCTCAGGCCTGGGGATGATTGATAGATAGAAGTGATATCAGACTTACCATAGATCATCACACCAGATCCGTAACATCCAATTGCCTTATTGGTTATGATGAAAATCCTATTCGAGTGATAATAACTGATAGATTGGAAACATGAACACCCAGAACAGTTCCCTACATACTTTCAGTTAGATAGTTATCTCTGGTCATTTCCATAAACTACACCTATGACCATGAACATCAAAGTTGTTACAAAAATATTTGAATGTGTTTCATCTTAATTAAGCATTTACCAATTTGCTTATGATGAAACAAATTATGTTATGCATACGTGTGTGGTATAACAATAACGGCATTTTGAAGAGTTATTCAGTCTGGCCTTGACTTAGATAATGGTAAATGTGACCATTGTTACTTTTGACACATGCCAGGAAACAACAATCCCTGGCTAGCCAGGTGAAAGAACTTCCATTACAAACTGTTACTGTTCATTATACCTTTACAGCTGTGTTGTCAACTCCACAGTTATAAAGTAAGACAACATAAACCTCACCTGCCTACCATCCAAGGCCACCATTGATAAAACAACAACACACCACAGTGCTAAATCACGGAATAGTAGGTTAACCTTGCTGGAGGCAGACCTAGATTAGATTCCATATTATTTGTGACTATCATGTTGTCCCCTGACAGGTATTGTCAGTGTGTACATGGTACCGCAGGGGAAGACAACACCCCTCTATACCGTTATCAACATCAATCAACATGTTCTCAAGGCTAACACTAAACCAAGACAGATATACAGTATGTTCCAGTAAGGAATCTTGACAGCAACCTTGAGAGGAGCAGGTGATTGTCAGTCAGCATCAGTCACTTTGCTGTTCAAAGTACTGTACAGACTGAGGTAATTTTCACTTAGATGTAAATGGGATGCTGATCCAAATTGAACACTAAGAGAATAGTTTAAAGTTGAAAAGTAACAGACAGTGTCTTGACCGTCCATTTTAGATAGATGATACTGGGTGTGATCATCCATTTACATTAGCGCATCATTGAAATGAGATCCCCGATGCTTTTAGACTGACAGACCTCGTGTAATACCAACCAGTGTCGCTTTGACCACTGCTTTGATCCAAGGAAAGTTTGGAGCTGAGAGGTCAAAGAAGTCGCCGTTGAAGATTGAGTTACCTCATCTAAATGATCTTAGCAATTTTTCATGTCTTTTGAAATGCTGTTGATGAAGCAGAGCTGCGACTTGCAAAGTCTATGAATATAAATGTTGGGGCCTGTTCCAGGGAAATTCTGCAGCCCGTCAGTCAGTAGGGAGAATTTAGGGACCAAGAATATGCCTACTGCCACAATGAAGGAAGTTTCATCAGATTGAAACCTTGTTGATTTTAACAAATGTTTGGTAAAAATGCTGGCAACCCACAGTTTTGAGTGACCTATAAATATCAACAATTTTTGGGGTGGGTTCCTTACATATGTCAAGTCTAACCAGAAGTTGAACATCCTTGTAGATTTTTTGAGTATACTTATTTGCTAATGATGATATTCCGTACTGTTCTTCAAGGTCCAGGTTAAACTGTTCATCTGAATGTACACCAAACCTAACAAACATGTCATAAACCACACCCTACCTGGCCGATAGGGTACTGGGTGTGGCAGTGATGAGTTACATTTGCACATGGCCATTAATATTCCAATAGTCTCATGGGACTTACTTGTAACAAAAATACCATACGACCCAATTAACTCAGCTATTTTCCTGATAAGGATACCACATTCAAGGCAACTTTATCCTGAATATCAGTGTTGATCACTAAGAGTAGGAGCATCAGTGTCACTTCTGCATTTCTGATACTCCCCAAGCATGGTTGATGGGGGAAGGTCATTACCTTTTTTTATATGGCCTATTTTTTGTCCTTGGGTGGCATATTGGACCCTCACTGGCCAATGGATACTGCCTGGCCAATTTGATACTGTCTTTTTGCCACCCTAAGATCTGCTTATATATAGGGAGTGACTGTTGTGGTGACAGGACCTGGTTAACTGCATTATCCGGGCCCACAGACAGGGTTTATTGCTGCGGCAGACAGTTGGCTGATGATGTGGGCATGGTCCATCACGTTATTGATTTCCTCGCTCCAATAAACATGCACTCAGAGTCCTGCACAACTCTACGAGATAAAACACCGCATCACCTTGGAGCAAGTCCTTTTGTCCCTCCATGATTATATTGACCCACATCTTTCCTTTTTAATACTGAAAGAGCACAGAGAAATCAGAATGATTAGAAGGCAGGCTCACATTTCTGTGAAACGGGATTATCAAAATGCCTTGGTTATCCAAAGCAGCAAAGATAAGGCAAATGGTAAGCTCCCAATATGATATGTGAATACCTCTCCACTCTTATCTCATTTTGTATAGAATAAAGAACATATATCAGTCTGGTGCTTGCATTACCATGATCTGGACCGGTATGTGTACACATAATGTGTCCAACCAAGTAATAATAAGTAAAGCATTTTGTTTATTGGGTTCCAAATGAATGATTTTTGTAAATCCTCATGAATTTTATATAAAGGGCCTAGTCAGCATTAGGTTCAAAGCTTACAAACTCTGTCAAATATACAACAGTCAGCTGTCCAATCATAGCGTAATTGGTGAAAGTACTTTGTCCTTAGTAATTCATGTCACTTTATGGCCACAAATTACAGCTAGGGCCTGCATACATATGTATTTCACTATCTACCTGTTCCAGTCTGCCACACAAATACAGAGCAGCGTAATCACATCTGTAAATACAATGTGCCGGCATCAACACCCATAAATGCTGCATTTTAGGGACTTATTTCCCTGGCACTCTAATAATAATGCATTACCTGGAAAGTGCACGTAGGCAGGCTAAATACAGGCATGCATAATGCATTTTTCTATTCATACTTTTCAGTTCATATTCATTTGCAGAACCACTTAAAACACCCTAATGTTGAAAGATATTATGTTACTATGCAATGATAAGATTAGTATTTGAGCATTTGGATATCTAAGCATTGCAAATTCACCCGAATATTACGTCAACAAGAATCCTGTGACGAAATAGGTCTTCACGCGAATGTACTTTTGGTTGATATGATTTGTAAAAATCATTAATCAATAAAAAATAACTTATCACATTCAAATTTGGAACGGATTTGCAAATATGTTGGTTTTGTTAAGGAGAAGAAATATTGCAGAAATTAGGAGGTCCAATTCCACGTTTAGTGCCACGCCCATAATGTATGTATGTACAATTCCCTGTAGCCTCTAGGCTTTGCCTGAATCCTATTCCAGCACATTCCTTGGAAGTGAGATCATGTTTTCCAGCCATACATCTCTGTCCGACATATTCTCCCCAAGCAATCAATCGAAGTAATTGGTATTCATCATATTTTCCAAATGGTTGTACGGTGGAATTCCCGTCATAAAATTCCGTACAAATGATGTCATATTTTTGTCCAGTTTGCCGGCCATCCATCTCTGTCTGTTCCCGTCTTCAATTGTCATAATTTCCTCACCATCATGGTCATCATCATACATTAGGGCCAGTTTCAAAAGCTCTGGGACCTTCCAAAGGTCTAGTCTCAAAGGTATTCTCACGTTAGACATTATGTGTATTTTGGCACAATTAATGTGTATTTTTGACTTTGATCTCCGTTTTCTCTTTATTTGAGACCAAAAATAAGAGAAAAGCATCAGAAACTCAATGGTGAACATTAATAACAATTGTGAAACATTACGTGTAGATTAGTGTAAAGTGTTGTTCAGGTGCCAAATGTAACTATACTTTTGACCAGTAGTGTGACTGTATGAAATTCTTTAATGCTTAGTTCCAATATTGCATGTGTGAAAAATCATGTTTGATACCACAAGAAAAATAATATCAAACGTGAAAATACAAATATGGCATCAAAGATGTACAATTTACAAAAGCTTATCTTTGTTGTTGCAATGGCTGTCAGCTTCCAAAAGTAAACACATCTAGCATAATCCTATTATTGCATTAATATTGATTAGAGTGTCCCTCATCTCCAAAGCTTTCAGCAAACGTTGATAGCACCCTCAACTGTCATGTAGTATTTGTTATGCACACAGGGGCTCAGGGGCTGTAACAAGCATGCTGTACATCAGTAGTCCGACATGCCTCCAGCATGAGATCAGAATTATTGTGCTACTGTAAAACCACAAATACGCAGGGGTACAAATTAATAAGCTTTGCAAACTACATCAACCCAACCACAGTCAAAGCCTTACGGCAGTGTGGTATGTCATCGTGTGTATATTTTTCTGCAGGACTTGTTGTGAATTGGTGGACTTTGATGAAGTCTATCTGGCCTGGCGTGTTGTAGTCTAGCCGATATGCCCGCGGTCCTGAATGTGATTCCCAACAGCCTTTTTGCTTGAATGATTTCATAAATATTTGTTCCTGACAAGATTTCCCCAGTGGAGTATAAAACGTTGTTCAACCTTTTTCCTCTTTCTAAAGCCCCAGGAACAGATTGGATTTATCGTCACTACAAAATGTGTCACATTTACAAACATTGCGTAATATACATGTTTCGTTTACGTCAATATTACAAAAATCATTTCATTGTACGGAAAAACAAAAGACAAAGTTGTAGATATATATCTAGGTCTATCATCAGCTTGCAATTTTCTTTTTTTACTACACAATAACTATGCAAATTATAGCAGGGATACCAATTCATGTGTGGAAAAATAGGGAGACTTAGGGTGTCGCAGACATTAGGTCAGAATTTCTAATATAGCACTTACTGTAGGAGATGCTTCTGCTCGGCACTGAACATCATTGACAACACTCATGAATCAATGTTAGATGTACTTGAAAAAGAAAAATCACTATTTTAATAATAAATTACATTATTTTTGCTACATTGTATTTGAACCTCTCAGTATTATCAAAATCACAATCCCTACTGGAAACTGCTGTGGAAATATTTTATGTCAGGATACATGTTTCAAAATCACACTCAAATTAGATTTGCATGCTATATATGCATAATATTTTTATACTGAAGTCATTACAGGAATTGAGCTTTTGTGTATCGTTTCATTGTTAGAGAAAAGATATGCATTTTGGTGTTCATTTATGTGAATTATTTTTAGAAATTTGTTGCGGAATGACTCAATTTCCAAAGAAAATTACCAGCCTTTGCATAGGAAACCGTGACTTGAAATTGGTCTTAATTGAATAGCGGTTACCAAAAGCATGGTCAATGATTGCTTACTCAATTACCTCAAGTAAAATTATCTGTTTTCTTTCCCCATTATTGGAATAACAAATGTGGTATTAAATGTGTCCTGTCCATAATGGGGGATGCGGTTAATGATATGTCACAGAAGGGCACGAAGTGGAGTGTAACTGTAGGGTACCATCACTGTCCGCAGGGGCACATTCGCTGTCCCCCAATTTCGGCGCGAGGTGTCATAAAGGCGCAGTTTGATCTTTTATTGCGTTTTTGCGTGCGGTGAGTTTTCCCCGAGGTGCGATGGATATCATGTCCTGATGTCACTGTTTAACATCATTTTGTAAGTTATGAGTTTGAATTGTCGATTAGTAATGTCATGTTCTATCCTGGGCGTTATGACTTCAGGAAGTCCCTTCTTAGTGGGCACGATGACTGGTCCTGACGACAGTAGAAAATAGCTCCTGACTTTCGCTGTTAATCTGTGATGTGTGATACCTGGTTTCAAGTACATAATGATGAGTGATATAATCAACATTCATTAGCAGTGGATGAAAGATGCCGAGTTCCATTTTTCGATCACAGAGTCATAAAAACATTATCATTCGATAAGAATTTGAGCCATATATATTCAGCAGAATAACCAACACCACATAATTGTTCCAACCTGCGTTGCCTTTGAAAGAAATGATTAGTAATGATGTCATATTCATAAATCTATCATGCTTACTATTTGAAAAACATGTCTAAATAAGGACAACTTTTCAGAGGACTGCATTGGGAATAATAAATTGATGTAGACATTTAAATGGGATGTGTTTAGCAATTCAACATTCTCATGATTGATAATCAGTCTCAATTCACATAATGTCTATTAATAGTAGTATGGGACACTAAATTACAACTTTGAACTACAAGCTCACAAGGATGGAAATTTAGAGGCAAACCACATCTACATGTACCCAAACAATGATTGCTTATTTTAAAATACCTACAACAACTAGGGTCAGCCAACATTGATGATCAATAAATGCATTCATCGATCAGACAAAATCACAAACTAATGTCCAAAAGTATGTTGATTTGGCAAGCATGTTCAAGAAGCAAAGAGCTGCTTTTGTGTTTCTGATTAGACCATAAAAACACAGCTATGAATCATCTTCCTTTATATCTGTTTATCTGACTGTTATCCTTCCATATTTGATTTATATGTCATATACTTTGGACTGATGTTGTACTATACATATACACTATACAGTAAAGCAAACCTATGAGAACTATTGTTTCAACGTTCGATTTGACGACCATTCCTGCAGTTCTTCAGACATTGGCATGGTGGCTACATAAGCTGTACATGTGCTCTGGTAGTGCTTTACCAATATTGCAGTTGCCCATCTGTGCTCTCTCGGGAACTCGTGAGATCATTGAAATAGACTTGCTTCAGAATATACATTAATTACAACCCTTACTTTGTGAATGGCTGATAGCAAATGTAATAAAGACTCGGTGACTGTCTTCAGTAACTTTTTGGTATTCTCAAAGATATTAGAAGATAGTATAAGCCTCCCAAATTGAATTCTGCAGGCAAATTGAATTCAGTTATCAGTGTAAGATTACAAGCTTACTGTATACCTCTTCTGTATTTCCAATGGCATGTTAATGTGACAGATGTATGGGGTAAAGGCAGCTCGTGTCACTTTGGAAGCAGAATGGAATGACTTCAGGTGTAGGTTTCTGTTACAACACCAGGTGCTACAGCAAGATAAATGTGCCACATTAGTTATTTTTGGTGATATACTATGTTTCTGACTATTTAGCATGATTTGTATAATTTACTAATTTTGAATCTGATATTTCATGCAAGTATGGGAAGTTAAAACCTGGGGGTTTACATATTTACATTTTTTATGAACTTCCTAGTCTCTTTTATAATCTGGCACAGCTTGATATCTTCATACATAATGTTATATATGTATGATGTGGGTTCCTTTCTTTATATTTACTGCATATGATTATGAATGAAACAGTTACAGGATTGCAGATTGAACTCTTTGCCCACTTATTATTTGATAAATATACATGTGACATATAATATATATATATAACTTGACATCAGGCAATTAAAAAGCTGCCTGATTCAACCTCACACTGTTTGCGAGTTGTAAACAGAAAGATTTCATGTCAGTGATATGTTCTGAACATGCGACAGTCCTTTATAGTGTGATGTATTTTACCAGGTTTTTGACCACTTATTTTATGGGCACACATGTGACATATACTAACTTGACATCAGGCAATGGAAAAGCTGCCTGATTTGACCTCACACTGTTTGCGAGTTGTAAACAGAAAGATTTCATGTCAGTGATATGATATGAACATGAGACAGTCCTTAAGTGTGATGTATTTTACCAGGTTTTTGACCACTTATTTGATGGGCACACATGTGACATAAAATAACTTGACATCAGGCAATCGAAAAGCTGCCTGATTTGACCTCAGACTGTTTGCGAGTTGTAAACAGAAAGATTTCATTTCAGTGATATGATATGAATATGAGACAGTCCTTTAGTGTGATGTATTTTACCAGGTTTTTGTCTACTTATTTGATAGGTACACATGTAACTATGTATATATGTATAACACATGTAATAACTTAACATTAGGCAATGGAAAAGCTGCCTGATTTGACCTCAGACTGTTTGTGAGTTGTAAACAGAAAGATTTTATGTCAGTGATATGTTCTGAACATGAGACAGTCCTTTAGTGTGATGTATTTTACCCAGTTTTACTGCTCCCTACGGACCATCCATCAACCTTGACCCCATCACATGATATGTCACCACTGCTGATGAGGAGTATGGAGGGTGTAGCAATCAGCCTATTAGAGCGCAGGCTTCATTTCTGCCAGTTTTATTAGATGGAGCACTTGTGTATGAGGGACTGTTCATTGTTGGTTTTCATATATTACATACTGTGGAGTGTTATTGTTGTGTGATGTTGTCAAATGGTCTAGGGGTGATATTGTTTGTCTGATTTCAGTGATGGAAGTTTATTGTGAGTTTATTCTGCAGGCAAATTGAAACAAACAAACAAACAAACAAGTTTATTGTGCACAAGTGTGTCAGCAGGTTTCAGCAAAACTCTCTCAAACCCAGACCCTGAATATACAGTATGTCTTGTTTTATATTGCTGTACTGTACTCTTCAACTCTTTCCATGTTGAGGTTTATTATGGTAATGATCTGTACCTAGACTGTCGCTCGAATATTTATGTTATTAGCTCACACCAAAGTCTAATTTGAAATCATTTCATCTGAAATATGATGCAGATAACATCAGGCAATTTGTGTGCTCAGTATGTTCAAGTGATACCCATCTAAATCACATTTCTTATTCCCAAACAGTAGTTGAAAGTGTGCATGGGAAGTGGTGCAGATGTGTGCTTTATTATCAAAGCGGCGCATGGAGTGTTTGTTCCAGCATCAAGATAGCCTGATAAAAGTGTTGAGTGGGGAATGAAAAGTAAAGGATTAGTGTATCACCACAAGTGCTCATGAAACTGGAAGATAAGAGTATCACGATGAAGGGACTACAAATCAAAAGGTTTGGCTGTGATCACAGCTGGGCTGATCTTATGATCCTGAGCACCACAGTGGAGCTCAGTACATCAGGGTACCACAAAGTCCCCATGCTAACACCAACCCTCCAAGTCTAACCCTTACCCTTTCTCTGTTCATCAGAGAAAGGGTACTTTTCACAAAGTGGATTGTAAGTGACCTTTGTGGTTAATGGTTTGTCTGTAGGCTGCCGAAATGCGGCTGCTCTAGGGTAGGGAGGGACTTAACCTTCTCACATCAGTCTCATCAGTTTGGTATCAATTTCTGAACATCAAGTATATGGTTACATGTACCCATTACACTCAACCTATGCTTTGCCCCTAAATTGATTTATTGGCTCATGGTATTGTTTCTTGTTCTGACAAGGAGTAAAAGAAAATTAAAGTTAACTAAATCATTATTTTCACAGATTGCTAGTATGAAAACTGAAGCAAAACAAGAAGACATGCCAGCGGACTGGACTAAAAACACAGAACTTGACAACATCTTATTCTACCTGACACAGGCAAGTAAGGCACTGATTCTTGTAGCAGTGACAAATTTGCCATTCATCATCATCACCATTTGTCATTAGTAGTATTAAATCAATAGTTTTATTCCTTTGAACTCTTTGATAAAAATTTCACAACATTTTGCCGTTTTGAATCTGAGATGTATTCATTATGTTCAAAACTGCACCTGTCAAATTTAAATTCAGCCCTGCCAGTTTGTATAGCAGTACTATACTTTTATATAATGATGATGATGATATTTATATCCATTGCTAAAATTGTGCAGATAAAGTCTTCCAATCATCCATTGCTTAGTACTGTATGTAGGGAAGTGGAGGGGATAAAGTGTTTATAGCTGTATGCAGTACCAGGTATCAATCATTGTCCTACAAGGTTATCTGTAGTTAGAGGTAGGTTAAATCCAACTGCCACCAGACATGGTCAGATAAGCAAGTGCATCATTGATTGCACTCCTGCATGATCCCGTCTAAACCTCAGCAATATCTCCATGTGAGTTAATGCATCGTCGCAGTACTTATTCAATTCTTCCTATCATCCTATCCGATAACCATGGCACCTGTCTGTCTGCACCTGACATAATGGCAACTTATTGCTCTATTGAAATGTAATGTAACTTGTATTTCCTAGCTTACAGTTCATGATACTACAGGCGAGGGCAGTGCTTCCCTTCAGCGTCGATGGTATCTTGGTGCCAGCTTGTCTGCCGGTGGTGTCTTTGCACCTAATCCTTGTAAATAACCCTGAGCCTGCTAGCCCCACTGTATCCCACTGGGAGACATTCGAATGTAATGTTCCACTCCTTGTCATTGATCTAGCCACAAATTGATGAACATGGTTCTTTTCTAGTTCAGACCAAGATTACAGCTGTTCATCTCGGCACCGTTCCTTAAGACCCACATTTCCTATAACTTCCCAAAGGGTAGACCTGGAGTGTGTATCCATCACTCAGCCCTTAATAACGTGCAGACTTTTATGGAGTCTAAAATCCCCTTGTCTCCGTCTACCAGATGCATAAAACCACTGGCGTGCCATACTTGACATGCATGTAACATGGTTTTAGGAGGAGTGCACCTAAGAGTGCTTCTTATTCTCTTCATCCCCATTCTGTTCATCCCCAATGTCCTTGACAGAGCTTAGAGACTTAGACTTAAGATTATTCTGAGACTTAAGTGGTTGCTTTCGTTTTACCTCCGAGGAAAGACTTGGACGTTTCCTACTAGTTATCTTACTACTTTCTTGTGGGAGAGATGAGGAGAATGGCAAAGTCTTGCCAATGGTACAATTTAATTGAGACTATAACCTACTTGCATAAGATACAGCCCTAAAAAGATTGATGATATGCATAGATAACATTCATGAAATGTGACTGGCCATCCATGTACAAAGTGAGATGAGTGCCCAGTGTTAGCAGTGTCCTTGCTAACAGTGTCCTACCTCACCTTGATTTTTTCCTTTAATGGATTGAAGTTAAAAAGGCTACTCCCTTGGGAAATTTCAACCAGACTGCACTTTTACTGTGGACATCTCCTTGGCTTTCATGTGGGTTATGGGGACTACATGTAGGTCCTTGGATGTTTTATTATCACTTCTCACCATTGAAGTTGATCCCACGAAAGGAAGATTATGGGTTTATGGAAAACCTCAAATGGCTTACGTACCACCTACAATACACGGCATGGATGGTGTTATAAAAGTATGGCTCATTAAAGAAATTCAAAATTTGAACTTCTCAAATAGTGTCCATGTTGTTTGTGTCCCAAGGGGTCTTGCCCTGTATGCCTGGATCTTTCCCAAAGGATCGTAACTTTGCATGTCTCCCAGGGAATATATAGGATGCTTTATGGGTAGGTTGCTTCATATCAGAGATGTATGAACATGGCTCATGATCGATGGCATGCCTTTGGACAGGTCACTGAGGTGTCAAGCCTTACCCTTCAAGGAAGATCCTATTGGAATATTGAATTTCCATCTTTGTGGGATACGGATTTTATTGTCCATTATGAGGAATGTCTTTCTATATTGATTGAAACTCCAGTTGCATCAAGAAGTCCACAAATTAGAATGATGATCACAGCTCATGTTTCCATAGCACTTCATCACCACTCAGCTATGTTCTGTGATGTATGATGAGGAAGATTCTGGGAGATGGTACAGCTTTGTCACCAGCAGCCCGGCCTAACCTTCCATCTCCCTTATCAGCTGGTGGAAAGGAGCAAATATTAATTCTATGACTTCCTTATCAGCTGCATGCAAATATGGCCACGCAGCCGTAACATCACAACCTTTTTATGAAGCTGGGAGTGTGGAGATAGCACCATTCCTCCTCAGAGACAGCCTCAGACCCTCCCTCCTTATCTCCTTCCCGAGATTTCCCAACTCCTTCAGACTTTGTAGATCTATCAAAGTAATAACATGCCACCCATCTTCCCTCCGTGGGAGGTCAGAGGTCAGCCCATATTGCTGCTGCTCCTGTCAGTAATGGACAGTGGCTGCTATCTGTTCTCCCCTCCTCCAGCCATTCATCACATGGCTATGACATCATATGCTATTTTTAGCCGTGCTGTTGCTAGCGCTGGCTGCCCCGCCGCTGTGTGTGTGCCCCTTGGTTCTGTACCTGCACCTGTTTGGCAGGGTGTGACTTTGAGGACAAACTTGTCATTCTGGCTACATGTGAGAACTGTTGTTTTAATGCATCAATCTTCTTATCAAGCATGTCAAGTGATGGAGACAGGTGTGTAAGGTTGTACAGGGTAATAAACTTCGTCCTGAATAGTTGCTTCGGAGTGTCTTATCATGTTTTGTAAGAATGTTATTAATACCTGGAGTTGTGCTCATAATCTGTTATTGTGATGATCATTTTTTTTCTTTTTAATTATATGTTTGAAATAATTGGGTCAAGGACTTCTTCAACCTCATTTGTTAATTGCAGTAAGCATCATGGAAAACACTTTTTCACAAGTCAGGAAGATACATACATAGTATGTAAGGTACAGTTACATCGGCCCTACAAATGCACACACCATAATTCGTTCATTTGAAATTAAATTGTAGATATTGATGAGAGCATTGATTTAAATCAACATGCACCTGCAGATGTCATTCACAAACTAACATGTTTTCAGCAAATGTAATTTATTAGGAAGTAGCTGCAGGTAAAATCAATACATTCATACCATCTGAAGTTGGCAGGCATCCAGGCCTGTGGAAGCACCATTCAGTCGACCTTTCCCAATTTACATTTGAATTGGAGCATCTTTCTAGTTCTGCAGAATGATTGCATCTCCTTGAGAATGAGTGAAAGCAAATGACACACCCAGGCCGTGGAATCCTAGGAACTGCCTATAAGAAAGATTATGCCTTTGATGTCTGGAGGGTCACTAATAGATTCCCCACAGGGCTCTTCATGCTCTCCCCTCTAACTCAATGACAGGATTATGGCGGTTACTCATGGTTACCACGGTAACCTCACATTTTACTTATCCCGCAGAAGTAGGTCACGACCATATTAGGGCAGCATGTGCCCGCCCAAGTTCTTGTGGCGTTGCTTCTCCTCCAGTTGACCTGTTTGATCCCTTCACTTGTCAACATCACTTATTTTTCCAGGTCAGTTGGCCTTGAGAGCCCAGCGTTTCATCAGACTAGTGATGCATACCTAAACTCAATTTTAGGTTCAGGTCCGGATTCAAGTCCAGAGGTTTAGGTTTAGGTGCCTAAACCCATGGCATATACAAAATTGCATGTTGGCAACCTTGCAATGTTGTCTGGGTGAAACTTTGGCCACGTAACATGGGGGCCGGTACTTGACGATGCCCGATGGCAATGTTTTCTTCATTTTGCAGCAAAGATTTTGCAATCTACGGAAGGTTTTAGGTGGTTTGGAAAGAAAAGGGGTATGTGAAATGGTCTTTTATGGTAATAAGTCCGGACTCGGTTCTTGACTTTTAGGTTTTTTTGGACTTGAACCTAAACATTCTTACGTCCGGATCCAAGTCCAGTGAACCGGTATGCAGCACTACATCAGACCATTTCCACACCACGTTAAGGAGTCTGCCCGCCATCCATTTGAATTCCTCTATGAATAAGGAAGGAATTGATGCACGGTTTATTGACATGATAAATAAATGTCAGTACGTAACGTCGGTAAATCTCTCGGACACATTAGACTTCTACTCCTGTGTGCAAATGTGTGACGTAGGCTACATCTACTGCACAGTGGGAGGCAAAAGGATAATCAGCATAATTCTGTTTGATTTCCGTCTTTCATATTCCAGTTGGAGGAATAAGTAGGTCAGATGCAGACCAAACGATTCCGTGTAACCTTTGCAAAGCTGGCAGGGTCTGCTGCATGGTTACACGGAATATTTCATGCTCTTGAGCCAGTTCCATGATTATGAGCTCAGAATTGACCTTTGGGCCGACCCGCAGGTTGGTTGCCATGGCAGCAGGTTCCTATCAGGGGGTAGGAGTAATTCTGCGGACAGGTTCAGAAGACGGGAAGGGCGCCAGAATCGCTGCATCAGGAGAGATCAGGGGTACTGAACCTGCCATGTTGACTATCTTGCCAGATGGCGCTGATAACATTGCGTGCGGGGCAAGAGGAGTACAAAAAATGCAATTACTCCAGCCATTGGTTTAAGTACCTGCAAGACCATCCCTCTGAAGAAGGAATTTTGGGGGGTGACATTGAAGTTTTTGTCTCAGACTTGTTGAACACAGTACACTTGTACTCAGACTTGACTTCTTCTTCTTCTTCTTTCGTTTGAGGTAGCCGCCTTCATCAATTTGAAGATTCTGCTGCCTAATTGACTTGGCAACACCCATACATGTATAAGGTTTCTCCTAACAAATGGAAATGTGCTTGCCTGCCTTATGAACACTTACACTATGTTACAGCAATTCCCTGCATCTATTGCAGCTAAATCCCGTAAACCTGTGAGAAGCTCTTGTATTGCAAGACACTGCTTAGCAGCATTGATGCAAATTAAACTTTCAGTATGAGTTGGTCCAGTAGGATTTAGTATGAGGTGAAGCCTGTCAACTAAATTGCTTTTTAAAAGATTCATTTTGCTGGATCACCAAGTGGAAATGAAAGTTACATGTCAGCTGTAGGTGTAGGTGTAGGTGTAGGTGTAGCCAAGGGACCATATGTAGCAATATTTCAAGGATCAATACCATCATCGGATAGAAAACATGCAGTATAGAGGTGTGCACTGCCATGTAGATGAACACACCTGTGACAAGGGGAACATGGCAGAAGATGCCAAGTGAGGAGAAGCACCTGTCAGGAATGTACGTACCTGTTGGCAAGTGTGGAGACACCTGCAGCCTGACTGTGCCCAGGTGTGGAGACACCTGCAGCTAGACCAGGTGTTTAGACACCTGCAGCCAGACCAGGTGTTAGATACCTGTGCCCAGGTGTGGAGACACCTGCAGCTAGACCAGGTGTTTAGATACCTGTGCCCAGGTGTGGAGACACCTGCAGTCAGACCAGGTGTTTAGATACCTGTGCCCAGGTGTGGAGACACCTGCAGCCAGACCAGGTGTTTAGATATCTGCACCCAGGTGTGGAGACACTTGCAGCCAGACCAGGTGTTTAGATACCTGTTCCCAGGTGTGGAGACACCTGCAGTAGTCAGACCAGGTGTTAAAAACCTGTGCCCAGGTATGGAGACACCTGCAGCTAGACCAGGTTTTACAGTAGATACCTGTGCCCAGGTGTGGAGACACCTGCAGCCAGACCAGGTGTTAGATACCTGCGCCCAGGTGTGGAGACACCTGCAGCTAGACCAGGTGTTAGATACCTGCGCCCAGGTGTGGAGACACCTGCAGCCAGACCAGGTGTTAGATACCTGTGGCCAGATCAGAAGACACCTGTAGTCAGGCCAGGTGTGGAGATACCTGCAGAAAGGCCAGGTATTAGATACCTGTGCTCAAATGTGGAGACAACTGCAGTTCAAATCAAAGATTACATTTGTGAATATCTGTATGTACCTGTCCATTCATTAATTTTGTAGGCAAAGATTAGGAGACTAAATGGGAAGAGCTGAAGAGGCATAAAATATGAATGCCTACACCTGCTTTTAGCAGATATCTGTCTTAATAAAGGACTTTTCTCTGTTTGCAACATCTATAACATAGTAGGGAATGTTATCTGTACAGATACAGATACTCTGAATACAAATCTTGTGCAACAGATGTATTTGCCAGGAGGATAATACCCTTAGAGCAACCTTTTCCCCATTTCCTTTATATACACCTGCCCTCCTCAGCCATCCTCCCAGGTCCATCCCTAAATCTATTTTCCACTCACAGCATATCAGAGGTCATCTCCAGAACATTACACTTTAGACTACCAATGTGGCGAGGTTCACCATGGTAACAGCCTCCTGGATGGTCCTGAGTAATTGAAGCTGCGGGGATTTACCTTATCTGCTGTTGAATAGATGGGGCAGCAGCTTCGCTAATCCCTCTGTGATGGACTTTCTACCATATGTAGGTCAAAGGTGTCCACTTTGCCCACATCTTAAGTACAGGTTCTCTTTTGATCATCACTCAAATATATCAAGTGGTTGCATCACTTAGGTGTACTCTGGCAGGAAAAGTGATGAAACTGGAAGGCAAGGAAACAAGGCATTTGTGGAACAGCCCCTGCTACCGATACTTTGAGTTCACATATCTTGCTGTTTTAAACTGTCAGAAATCCGTCCATCCATTTTTTGAATCATCAAATTGTGAGAGAAGAAGTCTCGAGAGTACATGCAATTTTGACTGTATGACGCACCATGATCCTTGCTTAAAGAGTTCACATTCTTAGCCCTGACAAAGAGTGGTTACATAGTTATCATCTTAGTGCAGTTCTTTTGAAGTTTTATCTTGTCCACTTTTTACATACAAGTTATACAAAGAAATGCCAACATCTTGAATGCTCTGTGAAGGAACAATATATTTTGATTCTCTTGGCCCGGAGACACCAGACATTACATCAAGTCTGTCTGTCTTGAGACTTGAGTGCTCTACCCCCTTCATATGTCTCCTGGGAATTCCCATTACTGGAGGCCATCATGTTCTTCTGATAACTAATCTCATTTCGCTCCATTTTAGTTCACCTTTCTCGGCTAATTGCCATCTTGGGTCACTGTTATCAAATCTTACATGTTCTGGAAGTGAGTTAAAGGTGCCCTTCCAAAGTCGTTAAAGATAAAATATCATCCCCTGTCTCTGCGGATAAAGTCGTTCTTCCATAAAAAGCGTTAGAAGGTTCTGAAATAAAACTGTTGTCATCAATCTCTGTAGGTGATATTTTCCACCGTGCATTCACGTCCCCGTGGTATTTTCTTTCAGCATGGTTGGTATTTCATACACCACGATTTTATTTGGTAGTAAAGCTGCAACTGAAGGTGTTAGCTCTCCTCGTCTCTCAAAGCTGAGGTCTGTCTTTTTTACGGGCAGAAAATCATGACATTTATGGTCTATGAATGAATAATGTAGCAGTAGATATTATTTTATTAGTCATATACGAGCTCCATGGGCCTTGATTGCTCTCACCACGGTTGTGCCAAAGTAGTGCTAAAAGTAGTGCTACTAAAGTTTGGTTTGAGATTTATTACATGAAAAGGAATTGAATTAGTCAGTTTGACTAGACATTTTGGAATCAAAATGCCATTTCGTACTTAATAGATGGCATCAGAATAGCCCTTGTTCCTTTTTAAGTGATGGGAAAGATATATGTGCCAAGCAAAAAGGAGGCTTTTCTAAATGTTAAATAAGATAAAGAGGCCAGAATCGTTTACTTTTTGTACAATTTTACACAAAGTGTGGTCAAGAGCAAAGTTTGAAATTTGTTGGCATCAGGATTGGAACAAAGACCCTGTGGGGGACTTGGTCAGCCTTGACAGAAGGAGTAGGGGACATTCAACTTCAAGGAAAAGAAAGTGACCGCTTTAATGACATGCAGCCACATTGAACTTGATGGATTGGTGGAGCATGCTCTTTGCAACTGTTATCTTGCAATTAGATAGACCACGAAATCTCCGCACCGCAGGGTATCTACCCACTATTAGCTGATACATTAGCACCACAATAGGGCGGCGCGCTCCCCTACGGTCTGACAACCTGGGTCCCAGAATTTGCAATGGTGATACCGCAGGTGGGTTTATGGAAAAAGGAGTCCAGTCCGATTGGCGGAAAAAGCAGTCCAGTCCGATTTTGGGGTGGAAAAAGCAGTCCGGTGGTTTGTACGAAATTTTACGAAAGACCATAGGCACAATTTTTTATTGTGTGTGTACTTCTAGTTTCTATGGGTACTTCGAGTTTCTATGAGTACTTCGAGTTTCTATGGGTACTTAGAGTTTCTATGAGTACTTAGAGTTTGTATGGGAACTTAGAGTTTCTATGAGTACTTAGAGTTTGCATGGGAACTTACAGTCTGTAACTTACATATCATCATCATCATCATGCCTCCGGATTATTACTTACATATAAGTAATAATAATTAGTCAAAAGATGAAGCGGTCAACTGACGAGATTTACAGGGCCGATCCTGCTTGCAAGTAGCCTGATTAAATCGCTTTACGGTTGCCAGCTGCCCAACATCCAGCCGGCCACTGCTAAAGCCACGTATGGCAGACTTTGCATTACACCGACAAGCATGTAAGTACCGGAAGTACAATTGTAAGAAAGAATCCCTTAATAATTAACTTTTGTTTATTGTGGATAGGTGACCTGTATGTATAGAAACTACTTTTCGGTGGTCCCAAGAGGTGTAAATCAGTTGTCCGCTATTCCTCACCCAAGGCTGCCTGAATTACGGGTTAAGGCGGCATATAGTGAGTCACATATATGCTAATTCAAGTTCCCATACAAACTCTAAATAGTCATAGAAACTCTAAGTACCCATAGAAACTAGAAGTACTCATAGAAACTCGAAGTACCCATAGAAACTAGAAGTACACACACACGAAAAAATTGTGCCTATGGTCTTTCGTAAAATTTGGTAGAAACCACCGGACTGCTTTTTCCACCCCAAAATCGGACTGGACTGCTTTTTCCGCCAATCGGACTGGACTCTTTTTTCCATAAACCCACCGCAGGTTGGGAATTGTAAATGCGGTGGGCTTGGTGTTTAGTTACACCTGCAGGGGCTTGGTCAAATCCCAAGGCCAAACGCACACATATGGACCTGCATTTCCAAACTATGCCGAGAAAGTCGCAACATATAACTATACAAAAAAGTGAATATTAAGTTACGTGTTTTCACTGGTGCAATGATAGAGAAAGTCCAGCACATAAAGTTGGTTTTCTTCCTAATTTGATTACATGAATATTTGAATCGAATGCATATTTGAAAGTCATTAAAAGGAAAGGTTGCCCCTGGCAAGCAAAAGCTGTTATCAGCGAATTGCCATAAGAGCTGATTTTAGGATATCATTTTGTTAATAAAAGCGAAGTGTGATTTTGGAATATATTATCATATATAGTCTGGATCATCGATAGATATTCAGGACAAAAACTGCTCATTGAAAACACAATAGCATTCTAATCTCCTTTTCAGAAAAATTTTTCTCGTTGTCGAGTTTTACCAGTTTTACTTAGGAAATAATCTGAAATAATCTCATTAGCTTTGTTGGTAAAACAAATTCTTTTGTCGAACGCATGAATCAAATCGTTTTATCAACTTTTCAGTCTCCTACACCTGCTCCATTAATCATGTGGTCGTAAATGTCGACGCCATCCAACAATTCAAATGAAACATATTCAAATCAAGCTTGTAGAACTCTGTGATAGATACGCCACTCTGCAGCATTTTGCTGATAATTAGCATGAACATAGTTGCTATTTAAGTGGACTGCATGTTGTGTTGTCTAACTTGAATTTAGGATGCAATTCATTAATAACAATGCAGAATGTGCGCCAAAGTGCCCGGAGAAAAAAGTCCCAAGTGCGGTGATTGTGAGAGGGTGTGGCGTCATCCATCATAATTATCGTCTCTGTTACCGTTTTCGATGACCTCCTGACCCGCTGGGAATCCACCAGCTGTGCTACAACTAACACAAGTTTGCGCCGTGTTACACGACACGGACGTTTGATCTTTACTTGCAAATTTCACCGACATTTCCTACCAAATCTGGTAGGGATCTGTGATAATTATGATTGTGCAAATTGTAGTTGCTGTATATGTACATGTGTGTATTAGCTGTGTACTGGTATGACCATTCACAACTGCTGGTTTGATTCAACAAATAAATCACATGCTTGTAATGTGATTTTTGGCCGTCAAAGTTATACATTTGTACTTGCTATATGATGATAATATATATAGGACACAACGTTATAGTCAAATCCCCAATGTGTCTCTGCAACTTTTCTAGGTTCGAGATCAGCCTGTCACTTGTACTTTATTGCCAACAGAAATTATACGTATAAGCCACAAACTGGCTTGTACATGTAGCAGTGCTGAATGCTATTGCCTCTTCATCTACCAAGTTTTGTGAGATTCACGTTCCAACAGGTGAAGTTCAAGTTGGCAGGGGGCATCCGTGAGACGTACCTTCCTACCCAATCAGTGGGTTAGGTGTTCTTTACGATGCCGTGTCACCTGTGACTGAATGTTGAATGAATAAACTTTATTGCTCGACAATCGTACATGGTAGTCTTACTGTAGCAGTAAGACAACAATAGTACAAAACTAAACTATCTTACAATTATTACTACAAGCTACCATCAATAACAACATATGAGTCACAATATGGTCATGTATTGATGGTTTGGTCTTGCTTATGGAATGAGGTATCCAGAAATAGAGTCTGACCTATGTAGGTAGATATGGGAGTTGGACATGACAACATTATAAGGAAAGTATCATTCTGTGTACCAGATAGGGTGGACGTTGTCTTGGTATGTGAATACTGTATGGTTGGAACATGAATGGTATTTACAACTTTTTCAATAGTTGGTCAGGCTCGACATTTTTGCCAACTTGTAATAAATTACAAGATCATAATTTCTGTATTTGTTACCTCCCCCCTTCCTGTTTCTGTTGTGGTATCAGGAGCGTTGGGAGACATTATCAACTCATTTTTCCCGGTTGTTGATCTAAAGGGAAAATCTGTCATGACTGTCAGTAGCACTGTTTGTTCATACAGCCCGTGTGTCTGCTTATTCCTCATAATCAGGTCTGAATCTGCGGCACGTGGCTGCCTAATCTCACACCTGCAGCTGTATTTGTAGGGTAAACAGACCGAGTACTGGACC
Organism: Branchiostoma belcheri; assembly: GCF_001625305.1. Lineage (NCBI taxonomy): Eukaryota > Metazoa > Chordata > Leptocardii > Amphioxiformes > Branchiostomatidae > Branchiostoma > Branchiostoma belcheri. The sequence continues at coordinate 380,296 of NW_017804165.1, read as the reverse complement.
TGGCGCAGTCTTTGTGACTATAGTGTGTGTCTGAAGATGTTTTACCATCCCCAGGTATGCATTATTGTCGCACGCGCCACGGCCCGGCTACACCTGCCCTTTTGTGTACAGTGTCAACAAGAAAATGCCATTACTGTGCTTGAGTCAACTCAGGGGAACTTGTTTTGACAAAGTATGATGTCGGCGACATTTGTTCCCGATAAAGTTACACCTGCCGGGGAATATATCAATTTTGGCACGTGAGACACTCCTGTTGTGGTACACTGGGTACTTCAACATCTTATATGACCGGTTTATCTCAGTAACAAGTCTTTTGAGGCCATAAGCAAAATTGATGAGCTTGTTATGGAACTCAAACTTGGTCATCAATACACAGAATACACTTAGAATCATCCTGTGGTAAGATTGCGTCCATAATTCCTGTTGTACTGTCAAACATTTACTTCCTTGGTACTAAAGCTATGATCTAATTTGGTACATTAAGATAACATTGTGGTAAAATCTCCTTAAGATGCCTCTCCAGGTTTGTGACCCATTCATTCATTTATCCATGTGTTCATTCATTCATTCATTCATTCATTCATCATTCCATCACTAATATATAATGACCAGTTTGTGCTTGAGGAAAATTGTGCATGATGAACATTCAAACTGTTCATGAATAGTAATACAGAGCTTCTTTGAGTACTTGTTTTGAGTGGACTGTTTAGATTGTGTCGGGTCTTAAACTAAAAGGTCATCAGCAGAATAGTTGAAGGGCCCCGCCCCCCACGCTACCTGTTATCTCACCTGCCACGTGGGCTGCACACCTGGCTGTTTGTTAACACAACAAACAACTGTCACACCTGCAAATATGGAGTCATTAACCTGTAAATGTTACACTGTAAGGTTTGCATAAATCATCGCGCAGTACATAGAGAACCAGGCACTGGCTTATACAGCATATTTGCTAAATTTAGATAAAATGTTGTATTGATTGCATTGATCAAATCTGACATGCTGGCAAAGAAATTGCCGGAAGGGTATATCTTGAATGTTCCAATGTTCCAAATAAAATGGCAACAAGACTACATGTGGCTGACAGTTTGTTATACCTTAAGTGGAGAAGATCCAACGTAAAAGTTTATTCATTCTTTCATGGCCAATATATTCAGATTTCCTTGTGTTTGTTGAAGCTCATTCAAAGTCCCAAAGTTTAGAAGGAACTTAAGGAAGGAAAACAGTCTATTTGCTAGATGTTCAATACTGGTGTCTGATGTGGATCAACATCCAAGCTCATGTATGGAGGAACAGAGTCCCAGTGTTCTGTGTACAGAAATGATGCCATGCTTTCTTGCAAGCTGGTCACTCAGTCTCTCCCAGCAGTGAAACATTGCACATGACATGTCTGGCAGAGGTCCAGGGGATACTCCTGCTCTGTCCCTGGTCTGTGTCCTTCCTCTGACAAATGGGTCACAGTTTGGTGCGGATCAGCGGTCTTTGTTCTGTCCGGTTTGCCCGTGTTGCACCTGCCGCCTCGGCGTTCTGTGTGTACACACGTCAATATTGACCGTGTGCCGTGCCGGGGAGATAGCTCGGCCTGCTCGCCGCGAGTCCTAGAATCACCTTGCCCTTGTCAGGAGCACCTGCCGCTCTGTTGACATCGCAAACTAATCTATTAACACGATCAGGGACGATGTGGCCAGCTGCGATTGTGTTTCCATGGCTACCATTTGTAAACAACATCTCGGCCGACCCAGTATGCGTCGTCGTGAAACATCTGGCTTTGTTTGCACTTCAAATAACGGTGTTATCGGTCCGAAGGTAATGGCCAACCAAATTTGCCCGTGCCGTTTCCCCGGCAACGAGCCACGCCATGGAAGAACAGGGCTAACTTTGCAGGGACACGTTAATGACTGTTTGTACTTGCTCTTTCGCTGGCCACTTTTACTGGTGCTATTAGCTCTTTAAAACCATCTCGGATGTAAAGCGGACACTTGTGGAAAGTACTACTGTCACACAGTCTAAGCGTTTCATGGTGATTGTAGTGTGTAGTGCTTGGAGAGATTTAATGATCCTTACATCCCGGTTGTGTCTTAAGGAAGTGCTTGATGATGTTGGGGCAGCTCCAGAAAAAACACAAAATAAATCTGAAGGTGGCAGGAAAAAAAGAATGGTCTCTAGCCAAAAGATAAAGTTATTGACCAACATTTGCTCTGACAGGACTGACTGTCAAAATATGCAATGCAACCTTCTGTACAAAAGTTTTGTTCTAATGTGGTCCAGTATATGTCACGCAAGTTGCCAAGACTTTGACACTGATGTCTAAGAGGGCAGGTTTTCTCAGGGTATTGACAGGTACATTCCCTGTAGATACTGTACATGTGATTGTGTCATCATGGATTGGATTGGCTTTGCTAAGTAAGGCTAAGACAAGCTCTACAGAGGATGGAATGTCTGAGGATTTTGTCTGTTTTGCTACAGTAATCCTCCAGCCCAGCAGCCCCATCCTACAGAATACTCACTTTCCCATGAAACCTACATTTGCAACATTTCTGACCTTTATTACCTAACTTTATGCTGTATTGGGATGTGTGACCAGGCCCCTTCAGTGTTTCTGGAAGCTAGGAATACGTTAAGACATTTTGCTGCAGGGAAGGACAATTACTGTTCAGTATTTGGGTGACATAGCTGCTAACCAGGGAATTGTTGTCCAAACAAGTGTATCTATGTCACCATTTGATAGCTTAGGAAATTTGGCATTAAGCCTATCGTGTTTGTACACAAAACAGGTTTAAGGGAGGGAAAAGAAGAACGCAAAATGCCGACACAGTCTGCTGCACATCTTTCCTGTACACCTGGAGCATCCAAGCATCCTGACAAGAGTACAACAGGTAAACTTGGAACTTTTGTGGAACATTTTTGATAATCATATAGTGGTGATGAGATAGCCACCTGTCTATTAAGGTCATAATGTGATGTGCCCTACAATTTGGACTCTTAAGATTAGGAGTAAAATTGCCTTTTTGACTTACTCAATGAATGGAATCAACCAGAATTTAGTGGGCGGGGTAAAACACACAATAATTAACAGAGGAATCATGTACTACTTACCATTACAATTTTACATGAAAACCAACTGATTATCATACAACTCACCAATGTATATTTACATTTTGTTTGCCTTTTTTATGTTTTTAAGTTATGCGAAATCTCTGTGTGCTTACAAACATTTTTTACAAGCACATTCAGCCGTCCCCAGAGCCACTGGTGTGGCTACTTTGCCTCAGGCCCTGAACATCTCTGAAGGAGATCGTCCGCTGATAGCATCACACAGGAAGGATGGGGATTTCGCAGTGTCCTCTGTAGGAAATCCTATCTCTCAGGTACGTAATTTGATAGATTGTGTCCTTAAGAGTGTTAATTCTGCATAATAAAGCTCTGCCAGGGTCTGGAGAAGGAGCTCTGTCTTGATTTAAGTCTTCTAGTCCTTGAGAAGCTATTTGTATTGAGTAAGGTGCAAGGCCTGATAGATGAACGCCCTTGTGAGAAAGGAAGAGGTATCCATCTCGTTTAAGTCTGGCTTAAACCTGCTTAAATGGTGTTACATATGTCTTGATATGGAACGGTACATTCATACTCATCAGGTATGTCCAGTATTGTAAACATACAATGAGCTTCATTGGCAATTTGAAAACTAATTAGAACATGCTTACATGTATATGTATATGTATATGTATATGAAACATGTATATGCTTCCTATTAACACAAATGAGGAAGAAACAGGCCATTAAGATGGGCCATGAAATACATTGTACTTCTATCTAGATATCCATTATTTTTCAATGCCATTCTGAGTGCAGTGTTATTAAGATCCAATTCTATGGGATAAAGATGCCTAAACTTTAAGCACCTTGTGGGAAAGGTCACAAATTTAATGGTAGGAACTTGCCCGGGGCCATAAACTGGGCAGGCCGGTAATAAATCAGGAGTGGTGTTTGATCTTTCCACCACAAACATTTGTGTCTTCTTATACGGCAAGAACAAACATGCCGTGCTGAGATGCACTTTGAAAGTGAAGGACATTCATGAGATGACAGTGCAAGTTTCTAACTCATATTTTGGGTGCACGTTTTGGACAATGTTTTAATTGATGTTGCAATAAATATCTTCAAGATGTTGGATTACAGTTGTATTGCCTTAGTCTAAGATGCAAGCTTTAAGTAAAGTTTAAATGCCCCAGGTCACTGGGTAAGGTTGTAACTGAGTGTTAAGCACACATAGATTATCTGTAGGTAAGACTTGCCAGAGGGAAGGCTGTTGGTCGTGGATATCTGAGAGAGGTTGCCCCTTCTAACATCTCGTCCTCAATTTTACCTTGAATTTTCAAGAACCAAGAAAATGAATTGAAATGGCCTAAGGAAGAGTTGCCTGAAGGAAGGCCATTTGGCTCAGATAGATGAGAGATAGCAGCGTCACACCATATACCTTAAAGATCCAGAAAACTGTGTGATCTTGTCCTTTTGATTTATTTTTACCTTGAAATGTCAAAGAACCAAGGAAGTAACTTATGGCCTAAGGTCTTAGCTACATGTATCTCAGATAGAAGAGCAAGGTCGCACTTGAGTGTCCTTGGTAGCACCTAGAAGACTTTCGTCTAATACTATTGCTTAATTTTTATCGCAGAATTTCAAAGAACCAAGGAAATGAATCGATATTGGCAAAGGAAGATTTGCCAGAAGATCTTGGGTATCAGGGAGAGAGAGAGTGGTGCCCCACTTTGCACCTCAGTGTAATACCTCAGTGTAGGATCTACAAGAAGTTTTATCACAATATTTCAAAGAACCAAACAAATGAATTGATATAGCCGAATGAAAGATTAACCAGAAGGTCTGAGCTATCTGAGAGAGAGAGTGAGGCCCCACTTTGCACCTCAGTGTAGGACCTACCAGACTGACAGGTATGCTGTTGGCACTCCTGCACTAATAGCCTGTGTGTGAACAGGAGCCTTGGCAACCAAACACTGGGCCCTCAGGGCCCCCTATCGGGTTCTTTAAGTCACTTCCTGTCTTGACTTTATGCAAATAAGGCAGATCAAGACTACTTGGGTTCCCAGGCCAAGCAGACTGACAAATTATAATCAGGTGGAAAATTAGGGGTGCTTGGGTATCAGGGGTGGTGCATTTGTGGTCTCTCTATTTCTCTCTCTTGTTACGATATTAAACAAGATGGAATTGTATGATTTCACTTCAAATGAAGTAGAAAATTATTATTATTATCTGCATATTTCATTTGCCCAGTAGCAGGCATAGGTGGTTATTATTATGCCAGTCATATCTGACATACAGAAGTACTCATTTGCATGATTTATGCACATTGGAAATTAAGTCATGAAGTCATCACACATGCACATATCAAGTGAGTAGAGAAGTTGATTTAGGAGAATTTGTAGATTGTGTGGTCACTTGCAACAGTTCCACTGTCATGTGTTGGCCAAGATTATTTTGTATTTATCATGTATTTATGTTCATTCAGTATTGTCATTGATAGATTATCGCCATTATGTCGTCTTAATGGTCATTGTCCACGCTCAAGTGCCGTTTCCTTTCTTGAACTGTCGTGTCTTGATGTGCAGGTCCTTTATGGGGAGATTCCTTCTGCTGCAAAGTTGTCAGTAGTGTATTCAGTGTGACAGCAGGAATCATTCACTGCAGGATCTATGACAAATTACCTACAACCTGCGGGTTCATCAATTGGGCACACTCTCACAGCCCCTCTGTATGGTGTGGTCTGAGAAAGGTTCTCCCACACCAGACAGGGCTGCACGGCCTCAAATAAAGCCAGGGGTCAACATTCAAAAGGAACAGGTTTTCACAGGGACTCAATCAAAATTTCCAAGATTTCATGGTTTTGCCCTTTCCATAATTGGTAGCCCAGCAGGAAAGTTTGGGGAGAGTGTGAGGAAGACCTGCTATATACAGTATACCTTCTCTGGTCTGTCAGGTGTCAGGAGAGACCTAATTAAGGCTAGTCTGCTGGGAGTTTCATCACCATAAAACATGGATTCAACTATATTTAGAGGAATGTGAAGATATCTGAGCACCTCTTAATTCAAGGAAAGTTTGGAGAGAGTGTGATGTGAGGAAGAGCACTACATGTACCTTCTCTAGTCCGTCACATAGGGCAGACCTAATTAGGCTAGTCTGCTATAGAACATGGATTCAACTCTCTCATCATCTCCCATTAGAGACTGCAGAGATTTTTAATAGGAATGTGAAGTTATCTGAGCACCTCTTAAATCTTTTTTATGCCTAATATTTGAGCAGTTTTATCCCAGCCCCCTGCAGAAAATGAATACCATGTGCCATACACAATGTTCCCCTATGCTGTGTTAGGTAATGGATTCTCCAAATGTGTCCAAGGTCAAGTGCTGATGTCCCTTAAGTACCGTTTGTCTTACACGGGTTGACTGTTCAGACTCAGCGCTGTCGATTAAGCTTCATTAACATCACCCACTTACTGTAGTCAGTTCTCAAGGTTATAAACAATGCGTGGTGGCAGGCAGTCTCTATAGTTTTCAGTGACAAGGATAGCTTTATATTGCAGAAATTAAGACTGTCATGTTATCATTTCATACACAAAAGTGGTTCAACATTGTTTGAGAAAAATGTACTGCAAGGGGTGGCAGTGTAACGTGGACACAAGAGAGAGGGACGACTTCACTAGTAGATGAAGGAAGATGGAGTTCCACAAAAAGACTTGTCAAAGGCAGTAACTGTTATTGATAGGACTGTGCTGTCCCACATTTGGGATCATCACATTATCCATCATCATTGTCAAGGAAACTTCAGATACAGATAGTGGAAGTGATGATCTGATGAAGTTTTGTAGCAGAGAGTCGGGTATAATTGTGTGTATTAATCACCAGTCCTGGTGCAATTCCAAAGTCTCACGAGACTGACGGATGCCATGGACAATTCATCACGCAAGTGCCGTAACTCAGCAGGTGTAGCTATATACATGTATAACATATTCTTATCAGATGAAAACAAGTGTGGCACGCATGCATGTTGTAGAGTTGTGTTCCCAGTAGCGTATAGTTGATGCATTTTTGCATGACATTACAGGTACATCACCTGCATCACAGGTACTACAGATAAACATCTTTGCATGATCATAAGCACTACCTGATGGGCACTTACTTAAACTAGAAGGTCTTTAAGTAGCTCAAGTGTCTCTTGCACCATCCAAAACACTTTAGGAAGATTCTGTGTGAGTGTTGTATTACACCCGACGGTGTGTTACAGTTGTAGATCAGTGTTTCATCCAGATTTACCTGCTGCAACCTTTAGAAGTAAAGCAGTATGAAACAGGATCATGATCGGGTCTCCCCTTATTTGTGGAGTCAAGGCTGCGGTGAGTCAGTCTCCACCATGATCCTGTTGGTCTCAGCAAATTAAGTCTGAACAGGAGCTTTTCTTGGGATGTAGCCATATTTGTCATGGTGCTCCTGTGGGCAAACACTGACTCATCCCACTTCAGACCACCCTTGGGGAATGGGGAGGACTCATTAGCTCTGGATGGCAGGAACAGGTTGTTCTACATTTGTTATGATGTGGAATAAAAGTAACAAACAAGCAAATGTGCTGGTGCTGAAAAATTTGATATGAGAACATGATATATGACATTCTCTGTTACATTTTTCCTCATTTCTGAAGTTAGGTACTAGGTGACATTGTCTTAAATTGTCAAGGTGTGCTGCGTACATGGAGAGCATTATAAAATATTAGGGTCACTCTTCAAGAGGCAACAGCAGTGCTACAAGCCCCTCAGTCTGTCTCTTACAACCTTTTTCTAAGGTTCTTTTTAGACTCCTTCCTCCTCTGGATTGATTCCTGAATCCTCCCCAAGTGATGTGAACTGGGCATGTTTGGGGCCTTCAGTAACAAGTCGAGTCTTTGCCCTGAGGTTTACTGTTACACAGTGTTGTGTTTGAGTGGAACACTGCATGCCCCGCAGGTGTTTGTTCTGTAGTTTACCCCAGGACATGTCTGAGCACTAGACGGCATTAGAAGTGTTTGTTTGCACACAACACTAGCTTGTGCTGTCTTCATGTTGCACTACAGTGTAAGCTGCAGTAGCTTACAGTTACAGTCATGTTCTCTTGTTTCAAAAATATTCTACTTGTGGATCAGGAAGAGTCATTCATCAAGTATGATTAGCTAAATTGCAATTTTACGAAGCATTAAGAGCAAACAATATGGTACATGAGTACTTGTTCACCTGAGAGCACCTATAGCTAGAAGGTGTAAGGTGTCAGTTTGTGATATACAGTGTTGCTGTATATTCTCCCAATGGCAAAAACAGAATGCTGTGCACAGAGAAACCTTGTTGTGATGATCTGCATCATGGTTTAATACTGCCCATATACAGCAGGTGTCAGATATGCCACATGCATGTAGCAAGTGTAGCTTTAAATCAATTGAGAGTGAGAAATGCAGACTGACAGTAAAAACAGGTGCTATACTTCAGTCCAGTTTTACTGTTAATCAGATTTTTTCAGCCTCCTCGGCTCCCCATATAAGGTGAGGACCAGATAGATTTGCCTTTAGTCTGTTTCCTTGAGAACAAGATTCCTTAAGGCTTCACAGCTTCTCAGGTTACCTGGTCACACTTGGGTGAGCTCCTTACAGATGTTTAAGGGATGATGTCTTCAAGGACCCACTTTTCTGCTGACCCTTGACCTGAGCGAGCCACAGGGGTGATACTTTTGTACCCCATGACATGACACTGTCAATGCTACCTATGGGGCTTTGAGGTCTTCCTTCTCATAAACATCGGACTCTTGTTTTATGAGCTGTGCAATTCTGAAAAAGAAAGGGTTACTTAGTAGGTGACATTGTCTTTATTGAGGGTCTGCATAGGGGAGGGGGGGTAGTGATTATGAATTACGCAAATTTTTGCTGACGATTACGAATTACGTTAAATTCTCAGAGCTTATTATGACTTAACGCTATTCAGCTAATGTACTACTGTATTATGAATTACGTTGATTTTTGGGGAGGCTGCCTATGGATTATAAAGACTAAACTTAAAAGGCCTGATTTTTACGCCTTACGAAAAAGGGCATGCAGGCCCCCAATCTTGTTTTATGAACTGTGCAATTCTGGTTACGTACTAGGTGACATTGTCTTTAATTGCCAAGGTGTGCTGCATCCATGGAGAGCATTATTAGGGTCACTCTACAAGAGACAACAGCAGTACTACAAGCCCCTCAGTGTGTGTCTTACCTGTAACATCTGTCAGGATTTTCCATATTACAGTGTTTATGTACATTTGTTGTTGCAGTCATGCATGTAATCACATTTTACCATTAAATCCAGAATATGTATTTACTCTAGGATCAGGCCGTGTGTGGGTAGCCACTGGTGGCCAGCCACTCAGACGCCCAAGAATTTCTTAACGAGAGTGTCTCAAGACTTCCAAGAAAACTTGTTTCTTAAGCCTTGAGGAGATCAAACCCAGAGGCTCTTAAGAAGCGCATACAGTTTACCTGTCTATCTAGATTGGAACGTAGTACGGTATTATTTATTACACACTTCTGTAGGAGTCATCCTGTCTTTGCACTGTTCCACAAGACTGACAAGTTCACTTTTAACACAAGTTTCCTTCCATCTGTCCTTCCTTCCCTCTGTCCATCTCAACAGCATCACTTCTTTTGAGGACTTAAGACTTCTTCATTCCCTCTGCCCATCCACTCATTCACAGGAGAGCTGGCCATTTCTTGGATAAGTGTCTTAGCCTTGCTTTGAATAGGATCAAAGTTACCTCCCCAAAGCTCCTTGAGTCAGCCTAGGTGGAGGCTAAGACCACAGGTTCCTGTGCCAAAGACCAGGATGACCATATTTAGTGTAATGAAGAAGTTGGCCTTGGTGTGGTGTTGTTGAGGTCAGTACAGGACTTGCTTGACCCTGTTGTTGAGCTGTAAGTGTACTTAGCTATGAACAGTACTGGTGGTCTGTCTTGACTGGTGATAAGGAAGTCGTATAAAGGGACTGACCAGGAGAAACCATGGGGGAAGGAGGGGTGTGAGGACATGAAGGAGGGCCTGCAAGCCCTTTTTCGTAAGGCGTAATCAGGCCGTTTTAGACTTCGTAATTCGTAGGCAGCCTCCGCAAAAATCAACGTAATTCGTAATAGGACATTAGCCGCAAATCGTAAAGTCGTAATCAGCTCTGAGACTTGAACGTAATTCGTAATAGGCGGCGAAAATTTTGCGTAATTCGTAATCCACCTACCCCCCCCCCCCCCCTTGCAGGCCCTCATGAAGGAGAATTTCTCTTAAAGCGTTCAAAACTCATGACTTACACAAGAAAGGCTACAGGAAAAGTAACTCAGACTGCCAGCTTTTAAATGAAATTGTGTCAACATCCAGCATTTTTACTCCCCATTCCTGCCAGGTCTATCCCCAAGGTCATTTCCCCACAGGAAAGGGTTAGTCAACAGCCACTTGACCCTGTGGGTGGCTGGTTTAAACTTGATATTAATTGTGGTATGTACAACTTAAAGAATAAAAAAAAGTGACTTACAAAACTTTCCATTTTCTAAGGTAAATATTGATCTTCTGTCTGAGGCAAATTTTATAAATCTCCTTGTCTGAAGTGAATCCTAAGGTATCATCACTTGTATTTTGGACTGGAATTTTTTTCACACACAATAAAAAGTTCCAGTGCAAAAAAGAAACCCCAATAAAAAAAGCCTTAAAAACATGCCAAGAATAAGCCAAAACCCAAAGCTCTTCTTGGAGATTAAGCTGATCAACAATTGTTCTTGATCACATTTCAACAAGGATGTGTCACTGTTTTGCATGTTGACTTACGTTTGTTCAAGCATTTTTGAACAGGAATACACCTCGGTGTCAGATGTCAACTGGGGAGGTCTGGAGTGGTTGTGTTTCAGGTCGTTACCATGATGGCTGATGACATCATCAGTAGACAGGAAGTCGTGCCCAGAGTTGTACAGGTGTGAGATTCTGCCACAAGTCACTAATGTCTTAAACAAATAAACTCCCTTCCACATGTAACAATGCTGCTATAGACTGCACATGCATTCCATGCCGTGTTTGCATTTAATCAAGCCCTCCCAAATGGACACATTGTAGAGTATACCTTACTTGACTACAGAGTATACCTTACTTGAAGTTGACTACAGGGTATACTGTATAGTGTATACTATACCTGTAACCTGTAATAATATATCAGGGAGAGTTAAATAATGCAAACTTGAAAGAACTCTTACTCATATATCTCATACTTTTCTGATAGCCAATAGCTTCGACTCGAAAAAAATTGAGATTGTGTGACACTATACACTAATGAGGCGCATAAACATTTGAAGAAAGTGACACAAATTGTAACCACTTGCCAAAGTTTGTTATTCCCATTTGTTTACCATTACAACTGTACCTGTGTGCCCTTTTATATAAATGGTCTACAGACATCCTTATGAAAGTTTTTGCCAAGTTTATCTAACTGAACTGCGGATTGGCTTGGTGCAGAATCAGAGAAGTGTCCTGTTGGCTGCTCACTACAGCCTCTGCTCCTGGTGTCAGGACATGGCAGACCGTATGAAGGGACAGGACCCTCAGACTGTGGCCAAGTCAGTCCTCATGTACTTACAGTTTACCATGTGTGACTGTCGAGCAGTAAAGTTCATGCCCAGTTCTGTAACATATCTTATGTATGAAAATATCTGAATCAATGATATTCATAAGTCCAGGTGATATTAATTTTCCAACTTTCATTTGGCAACTGGTCTACAAGTCAAAGTGCCTGAAAGCCATTATCCCCTATATCCTCTTCTGCAAAAGAACCCCCTCCCCTAGCCTCTACCAGGCTTCGGGATGCGGCTGGAAAGAGTAGAAATTGGCCAAATAGAGAGATTACATGTCAAGTGGGAGTTGGTCCACTAGAGAGTACATTTTGCCGCACCTGAACTCTCTATATTTGGCCAATTTCTACTCTTTCTAGCCGCCTCACGAAGCCTGGTAGAGGCTACCCCTCCATCACTTTGCTGACCATAGGGGCCACCCTGAGGGACACTTGTTTGTTTGTTTCGCAAATGCTCGACTGTGCTGGTCAGACCTGAAGGTCAGTAGTCCAGCAGGGTGAGAGGCATCTGTCTGCAGGGCTCTGCTCTGGGGAGTCCTGCCATTAATAAAGGTCATGACCTGAGCAGAGGTTCCTTGAAGGTCATCCAGCGATCCCTGCCTTCCTTACAAGTTATTTCACAGTCTGATGGGCAGATAGGGGGCAGGGTCCCAGTCCAAATGGGCCTCATTGGCCACTAGTTGCCTTCTGGGGTGAAAAATTGGGATGGAGATGAGAAGTCAGGGCCATAATTTTTCACCTTTGAAGACAAGGGCATTTAGATGTCAGCTCAAACACCTTACAATATGAAGAGCTCATACATGTAGGTGGGCCCTTTCACCTTCCTATGACACCATTGCATCATTATTGATGCTGTAATGAAGAAGAGTTGATTTGTTAACAGTAACCGATCAAATGCCTGGAATAGATTCTTAAGATCTGTTGGAGTCTTAACGATCCTGCGATGCGGTGGTTCAAGAATCGCCAGAGTGAAAGGCCCACCTCTGAGCTCTTCATATTGTACAGTAAGTGGTCTTTATATCATGCCTGATTAATGCCTTCTTAAGCAGAGGATTATTCTCTTCTTAAGGATGTTGACTTTGTGAAACACAATGCATCTCAAGGTCATTCATCACCTTGTTGAAAAATGTCTCTTAAAAATTTCTTTTCAGTCTGGATTAATCTTTAAGTTGTCCACAGTATCTCTCCCATCTTAAGACTACTCCACACTGTCTCGTTCCAGTACACACAAAACACATGATCAAAGGCTTGTTGGCCACCTTCCAATACATTAGGACTCCTCCAGGCCTCTTAAGCCATATTGAGACGTCTTGAAAGAATCCTAACAGGCGTGCGGCACAGGGCAGTTGTACGCGGCTTTGGTTGGGTTCCTGATCAAAGGGCTGCATACAGCTGCCGTGACCTTCCGAGACGTCTTAGCCAGTCCTTCAAGACATCGGAAAGGATCTTGACAGGGTGCTACTCATTCTTGGCTTGCTGTGTAAGTAAAACACAGCGGGACAGCACACCGAGACCTCTACAAGCAACCCCGCTGCACGTGTGCTATCTGCACTCCGGTGGACATGATTGGCCCCCAGATATACGCACATGAACATCACCTTTGACTTGCTTATTTTGGCAAGAGTGTTGATGTGTTGAGATTAGGGCAGAGTTCTGCACACATGCTATTCATTATACCTACTTATCTTCAAGTTCAAACTTTGACTGCCACAATTGTTGCAGTAGGATATGTATTATGTATCATGGAAAGTTTTGTATTTCGAACTGTTGCTTTATTTTGGCACAGCCCCATCAAGCCCTTTGACCTTCCTACAATAACAGGTGTTAAAAAGAAGCTTCAAACAAGTTCAGTTGTCCTGTAAAACTGTTAATCTCTTTCTTCCGGAAATAGTTTCATCAGCTTGGTAAAGTATAGGATACAGGAGTTTTCTTTTACACAACCAAAACCAAGATAAATCTTTTCTAAAGTTCCCTGTCCTGTAGTGCCCTGGACCTGGCCTGAAATAATGGTAAACCCCAGGTGACCACTCTAATCTCTTTTCACCTTGTCTAAATGTGTACAGAAGGAGGGATATGCACTCCAGGACCCACGCATGACCTGTGACCCCAACAGGGACCCCAGGAATGCCACCACTAACACGTCACCTTGACCTACCTTTAAGACACACCTGCAAGGCAAGAACTAACTAGTAAGACATTGGCTCCTTTTTTCAATACATCTCAACAAATTCATGCCTCATCACACCTCATCACTGACAACTATCATCTGTCAGTATAGTTTAATAACATCTACATGTAGCCACTCTGTATGAAGAGTTACACAGGTGAGAGTTATACAACTAGTACATGTATCCTATTTTTTAACATCCAAGATCTTAGATGCTGAATATCGTATTGAATCTTTCTGATTTTCGATAAGGACGGTTTGATGACCCTCTGGTGTTCCTTCTCCCTGCAGGTGTGCCTGTACGTCCTGATGTTACCAGTTTGCTGATACATGGATGACTTGCAGTGTAAGAAAGTGACCTTGCCTTGTTAGCACAGCAAGACCGCTGTTTGTTTTCCAAGAGATACAGAGTCTAGGGAAGGGACGAGCTGTCCGTGTGGTCCCGACCATCCAAGCAAGACGTCTTCAAGACGAGGTGATTGTCTTGTGGATAGATGAAGGTGACTGACTTGTTTGGACAGGTGAGAAAGGCAGGTGAGATGGGAACTAGAGTCTTAAGAGAAATTACTGTACTGTACACCACACCACTTTTTGCACCAGAGATGGCTATGTGTGTAAAATACCCTGATGGTTGTCATCACTGTATTATGTGATGTGCTAGGTAGGTAGTCTGAATATGATATTCTCGTTAACCTTTGCTACTGGTCATTCCACATCTTCAACTGTGTACTGGTTACCAAGTGATTCAGCACACTGAAGGTTAACTTTTGATGTGTGAGACCTTTCACAGCCATGTATCTGTCATTCACATCAGTTAGATAATAGTCACATAGAAGCTGCCTTAGACAGTAATGTGTTGATGCATTTGTAACTTTTGTGTTGTATTGTGTGGGCTTACACAAATATTCAGGACTGATACTGATCTCAATCTACAGGTGTCATGCTGTGATCTACAAATGTACAGGTAGAAAACAAGCCATTTTGTCCCACTTTCTTTCAGTGAGATAAAATCATCCATTTACTTGCAGACAGCAGTCATTACAATATTACAGTGTAGATATGAATATCAATGGTTCAACAGAACCAATCATGCCTTCTTTATAAGTGTGACATAACAAAAATACCTTGTCATATATTTCTGATGTGAAGACATCTCAAGGTTTTGTGACCATGGGATATAATGCCCTTACAAGAATCCTTGAGAGCAACAAGGTTGCTTCTTTCTCACCTGAGAAGTCTTGATCTCCTGACCCTGCAATGTCTCACCGAGAGTCTCAGGTTTAATTACCATGAAATATCTTAATGGTGTGAACCAAACTAGGTGTGATACCATCTGGGCAGTTTGTCCCACAGTTGCTGACAGGAGAGCAGAAGCCCTGAGAAGAGACAGTCGTCACCATTCTCAGCATCAAGGTATTTTCCCTCTGGCAGCAGCAGTTTTGAAGTTCATCGATTCACTCCAGATGGATCAGGCAGCAGGGAGTACAAGATAAGATCAGATAGCCGTCTTCTCACCTGTCATGTACCATTACATATCAAACCAGGTGTGAGAAGAGCCAATCACACCTGGTGAAAGGTAGGGTCAACTCTGATGTAGCATATCATGATCGTACAAATACCACAGAGTGTGACAGTTTTACTTTTCAAGAAACCTACCACAGACACAGCACACATGAGGAGAGTTAGTCCTGGTGGTCTCACCTGGTGACCTGAGGTGACCCCCTGCGCTGACCAGGTGTTGGGTTACCTGGACATCCTTGATGTGTTGTTCAGGTATGCCCGGCACTCGTGAGAGACAGCTGAACAGGAGGCTGATGCTGGTGTTTACATGTTCCAGGGCGAGGCGGATGTGTCCAGGCAGGACCAACACACATGGCAAGGTGTAGTGGAGACAGGTGTGCATGTCTGTAAGACCAGGATGTCCGGGATCATATGCCTTAAGAATTCTTAAGGTGATGCAAGATCACACTTAAGGTGTCACTAAGACTGCTGATAGAGCTGTTAGCTATTGCTGTTGGCCATCCCTCATCAGCCTCTAGATAGTCATGAAAGTATACAAGTTATGTTGGAATGAGTGCATCGTAATACTGTATTTGGTGTCGGTTGGCCTATCTACCCATGATTAGGTTATTAGTTTACATGAGTTTGTATGTACAGGATGCAGCAATATTGTGGGTGCTGAAGAGGAGCTGAAAACACAAAAACAAAGCTTGTTTGTGTCCTTGTAACTAATCTAAAAGATCAGAACCACTGTTTATTCCAGGATGTTGACCTTTTGTGCATGCAGTAGTAGATAGAAACATCTTTACTCTTGTGTCACTGACATAAACTAGTGGATGCTACCTAAAACGTGTGACCGTTTCCAATATCATATCCCATTGCTTGAGTAACTGTTTTGTTTATTACCTGGATTTTTTTTTTATTACCTGGATGTCTAACCTTCACCAAAATATCTTGACTCTTGCCCTACAGATAGGGCTGAAAGTGAAAGCTCCATGCTGTTGGAAGATGGCACCTGAGCTGATGTCTTTATACACCTGTCTCCAGAGGAGAACCAGGTGTACTCTACTAAAACATCTGGTCAGAAACTCCAGATGTTCACATTTGTCAGACACACTTACATATTTGCCATACTACAGGATAAGTGCTCTTATTTAGCTTGAACAGAGTATGAATGTCTAAGCTGAATGGATTAATCTCCAAGCAGATCCTAAGGTTGCAAAAGACAGTATCAAATTGGCCAGGCAGTATCCACTGGCCAGAGAGGGTCCAAAACAAGTGTTAGGCATATTGGACCCTCTCTGGCCAATGGATACTGCCTGGCCAATTTGATACGTCTTTTGCTACCCTAGGATCTGCTTGGAGATTAGAGTGGATAGCATTATGGCTAACTGTGTGGGTCATCTTCCCCTGTACCATCCCTGACTGATGACCTGCCAAGGTGACAACACCTGTTGTTCTCTTCCAACAGGTGTTTACCAAGCACAGGTGTGTTTCCACATCAATGACAATTAAAATAGTTTAACACACAACCTCCCTAAACAGAGACTAGTAAAGGTACTGTAAATAAGTTAGGCCTACATTTTGTGACTTCAGAACTCAGAAAGCACTTTCTGCATCTGTGAGAAGTAGAACCTGGCATTAGTTTATCCAAGGAGGTTAAAACTACTTGGTTTATCTGTCACTATTAATTGGGCCTCTACATCCTGGACATCCAGTTGGCTAGGGTTTATAAGAATCCTGGGGAGGTCAGAGGTCAGGAGCTGCTTCCTTGAATGGTTACATAAGTCAAGTGGCGTTATGGAGAAATATTCCCCACTGTTTAGCCAGAGTTTATCCTTCCGTTGTAAGAGTATGGATTGCACCAGGTGTTCTGTTGATAGTGGCATGTAATCCTGAGTTTCTGCTGCTGAAGGACTGTTAAAATATCTCCAAAACAGGTGTGTGAGATTGGAAAAAACAGTTACCTGTTTCATGTCAAATGTCTGAAACCTTGTTGATTGTAATTTTTTCTTCATTTCATTTTTTTTGCTGTCAGTTTTCTACTTGTTTTTCTCTTACTTGTTTTGTGGTCTTCCTGAGATATTGCCTCTACATTAAGTTTTGGTGATTCAGTTTACAAAGTTTGCATATCTAAACTCTTTGTTATTGTCTTCATTTGTTTGATATCTTCCTTTAGATCAGTGATGACCGATGATGGTGATGTAGAGTGAAGATGGGAGATGCAACATCTTGCCTAACTCCCCCCCCCCCGCCACTCTCAACTTTCTAATTTGAATAACACAGCCTCTCCAGGTAACGTACTTGTTTGAGCTAAAACAGGAAAGTTTGGGCAGAAACAGTCTCCTTGTTGTAAAGACATCCTCCTCAAGTCTATACTCCACATATTTGCCGGTGTATAGTCAGCAGGAGTGGTGATTCCTGGGGGTGAAGTGTTGTTGACCGTGAGGCGTGGAGGGTCCTCCTGAGCCTCTTGACCCGCTCTACTCCCATTGTCGGAGAGAGAGGAAGGCACAATCCACAGTTCAGGTACAGAGATCAAAAGAGAAAGTTGAGAACGTGGTTGAGACTTGTGAAAGGCTCTCGGAATGGTGATTGTGGCATGATAAGGTTCATCAGGACCACTTTGCAGATGACCAGTTCTTGAAGGTACACGTACAACACTACAACTCTTTATACTTTCAAGCAAAACCGTGTGGGACGTGTCCACTATTAGGTGTTGCCGAATAACGAAAACGCATCAGAGAACATGGAGATGCTTTCCTATTTAGCTCTCATTTACAGAATGTCTCCTGGCCAACCTAAAGCGTTCCTTAGCTGTTTGCCAGATAGCAACCCCTCCCACATTTAGTGATAGCAATTAATTGCTATGACAGTCTTGGAGTCTGCCAATATTCGATATCAACACCTGTCAATAAGAATGACCCAACATAGCATTTATGTACATTAGCTTGAATATGATGAACGAGGGTCCCAGATATTGCTTATTGCTTTAGAACAGCCCCACATTACGCCAGGCCGCAGCAACACTTGGCATAGCGCAGATCTGCCTGAAGTAGCAACGTTCCGTCCTCTTGTTTCAGATCTCCAAGTGGAGAGGATCAATGTTTGAAGAAAACAAATCCGACATGAAAGTTAAACACACGCCGAGCACCTGTCTGTCGCTATTCACCGGGGGCTGAGCTGGGCAGGTGTCGCCTTTTAAGGGCTCCACACGCACGGACTCTTCACACTAGTGTTTTTCATAGGTTTAAGATAAATTTACGATTACAAGGACGCAACACGGAAGAAACAAGACTCCGGAAAGCATCAGCAGTGCGACAATTGACGGTGTTAACACTCGTTGATAAATGCCACTGTAGCAGAAAACGTATATATTTGTCCTTTAACGGTACGGCCGTGTGCGGCGCACCTGTAGCTCGGCTGCCCATCGCCCAGAACGCTGAGCAGGTGCTTCACTTTATGTAAAGTTCCACACGTGTGGTCTCTTACAGCCGCTCGCAACCGTGAGGCAGGAGGGCCACTTCAACACGAGCTCGCCGAGAGATGAGAGTATGACAGGACATGAGAAGTTGACATGTAAAAAAGGCCGCTCGCTCATCGATGTAGTCGCCTGATTGCGCGTATGATAATGTAAACATTACGACAAGTGAGCACGTCATTAAATAAGATATAAAGATAGGACGGCTGTCAACAATTCGTTTGAAGAGACGCCCTCCACTTTTATATCACCTTTAGCAGGGGGTACTAAGATCATCTGTGATAGCCCTAAGGTCCACCGGACGGGTTTCAGCTTTGAGAATGTTATCTTAAAGCGGACACACCCATCAACTCTCCAAGACGGGATTCAAGATTTTCAATCTTTGCAATTATGTCTCTCCTTTTGACATAAATAATGTACTGTCCCACGTGTATTCGGAATAGTTTGGAGTTCGGAAGTCCCTCTAGTTAAGCCGGCGAGGACCCCAAACATCAAAGCATTCATTGTAGAAGTGAAGCTCGGTGACGGATCGGTTTCACTCGGGGAAAGTTTCGGAGCAGGTGCTTTTCTTTAAGGGCTCTCTGCTGGCTTCATATCCGGGTGCCAGAATCTTATAGTGGCCGTCCGGAGGCATATACAGATGTTACAGAGTGAAGAGAAATATAGTAACGGGCCATGCGCCAGTAGTGGACCTCAATAAGTTATCTGTCCGTCTTCGACAACATTGAGGTGCCTTCGGGTTTCTTTAAGATGTCTGCGAAGATGATCACTTCTGACAGTGATCCCCTTCTACTTCCCCTTCGTTTCTTGTACATGTAATTGTTGCCTTCAAATACTAGGAGATCACTGTTCACTAGACTAATTTCTCTTTCTAGTGTTGCTGGCGTTCCACTTGGGCGGCCTTCACTTCTAAAACGTCCGTGCCCTCCACACCAACAACAACACCAGTACTACAGACACCTTCCTAACCGCCAGCCGGCTTGGGTTGCACGGAGACATTTGTTTGGACACGATTAAGTGGAAACACCGATTACCGAGTCATGGATCATGATCTACCCGCCAAGATGCTAATAAGGGCTGAGGACAGGTTGACAAGAAGTGCATGCAGTAGAACACCTGTAGTCCTTGGTGACTCAAATTTGTTTCACGGTACGAATGAGAAAGTTTGAAACAGACTAATGAGCTACGTTCTAACCTTTCAGCCAACCAAGTCCAATCGACAGATCGCTGTTTGGCGTCGTTATCTGTGGCGGTGTTGGAGCCGAGGCAGGTACGTGTAAACACGGCACAAGCCGTTCCGGATCACGGTGAGAGGACCTGTAAGTGTCGGCACGCCAGGGGGATCCGCATTCAAGACATAGCGCCACGCAGAAGATCCGGGGTGATAGGCGTCACTATTAACTTTAGAATAAAAGTTGTTGCACGGATGGTGGACAGGTAGTTTGGACAGGCTGATGAGCTATGAAACGATGAACAGCAGATGACAAGTGCACCTGGGAGTTCCGCTGCTGTAAAGGTGTAGACTGATGTATGAACATTGGACGTCAGAGTAAAGTTTATACTAGCAATCGCCTGTGGAAAGTGTTCGTGTTTAGACGTTTCCGTTACGCACATTTCAGTATCTGTAGAGAGGTAGACATTCGTACAGACAGAGTGACGTTAATCATAATGCATCGTAGGCGTTAGACAAACGCTTGAATTACGCAAGTCTGGAGCTCAGTAATATCTTCCTTTAAATGACTGTTTATGGCAGCATCCTTTTAGTCAACTAAAGCGGATGCAAATATAGAATCGTGTTATCATCTTTCTGTAGTGGTTCCGTTTGAGATCGCTGTCGTTCATTGCCTCCCGGTATGTACACTGTACTGCGTTGTACTACAAACACAGCCGTACCGACACTACACGTCTGACATTTGATGGCAGAAATCGGAGATTGTTGGGAGGCGACAGGTCCGCATTCAGGTCATGCTGTGGGTTATGACAGATCCGGCAACGACATGCCCTACCACAGACAGCCTCCCGGGAAAAATGACTTCAAGGTCCCCAAACAATTCATCGGCTTGTCAGCAAGTACATGTAGGTGACGCTGTGAAATTTTGCGGTGTGGGTGACTGAAAAGTCGCTTGAATCCGTCACTTACAAGAACCATCACAGAGTGATGATGTTTCATGTCTGATGATGCATACGTACCTGTGGACTTCAATATGAAAAGTAACTGAACCACGTATTCAGGTGTAGAAAGGACTGTTTTACCTGACCTTCGCGATGAAGTAATGTCAGGTCCGCATTCAGGTCATGCTGTGGGTTATGATAGATCCGGCAACGACGTGCCCTACCACAGACTCCGGAGGAAAGTGACTTCAAGGTCCCAAAAACAATTCAGGGGCTTGTCAGCAAGTAGGTGCACGTGACGCGCTTTGAGATTTTGCGCCGGTCTGGGGAATAAGTCCCTACTAGAATCTGTAACGTCAAGGACGATCTCAAAGATCTCAATGTTTCATGTCTGATGATGCATACCTGTGGACTTTCAATATGAAAAGTTAACAAAACACTCCACTTATTCCAGTGCAGAAAGAACTGTTTTACCTGACCTTCGGGATGAAGTAATGTCAGGCCCGCGATCCTACTGAAGAAGAAAACATCAGATCCGCGTGCGATCCGCGAGACACACAATTTACTAATCCTAACCCCCGGACACTAAGATATCATATTTAGTTTTCTGTACCGGGTCCGGGTACAGACTCACGATGGACCGCTGTCGTATGACCAAGGTCTGCTCACTGAGAACTATGCGTGCATGTGTGTACCTGCCTGACTCAAGGTTACATGTACATTTTTCTCGTGAAAAGTTACTGCGCATCTAATTTAATCTAATTTGTCACAATGTGAACTATGACGGAACTTCTTGAAAAATCATGACAATTTCATAATAAAGGACCGTTTGCCAGCTATCCATGTGTGACATTCATAGTTCATTATGAAATTCAATATCATGACTCATAATTGTAATTGGCTATTATGCCACTGTCCATAGGCTGTCAATTGGACAAATTAGATGAGTACTTAAATCCTTGTGTTTCATAATATGAGCAACTGACGTTAACTGTTCACCTGAGCAATGGATGACGGCATATGACGTTTTAGAATGGTCAGTTGTTATAGTATTAGTCAATATGCTATTTTTGATTCGATCTTTTATGAAAGCCATCTACATTGCCTCATCATGTTTAATTATGCATGAGGATGACCCAACACCAAAGGTATCCGCTTATATGGCCGTGAGGATGCCGCTCGCTGATGGGTGATGTCATCTCACGTCATGTTCGGTCACGGCGTGCGCCACTCACTTCATTAACTTCTACTGTCCTGGCCTAGATAGCCTCTACCAGGCTTCGGGAGGCGGCTGGAAAGAGTAGAAATTGTCCAAATTGAGAGATACTAACATGCCAAAGGAGTTGTCCCGAGTGCGGCAAACTGCACCTTCTAGCGGTCCATGCAACTCCCTCGGCATGTTATCTCTCTATTTTGGCCAATTTCTACTCTCTCCAGCCGCCTCCCGAAGCCTGGTAGATCGAGGCTATGACCTAGTTACAGACTCCCATTTCAGCATCGTCTCTACCTGTAATGAGTAATGAACTGTGACGTCGTCCGCTGCACCTGTCATTTGATACCGTTGCCATGGCGACGCAGATGACGCCCGGTGTCGTCTGCTGCACCGCCCGTGAGCAATAAAACATGACCTAATATTGGTCACGGCGCGTGTTAGTCATGTCATCGA
Organism: Branchiostoma belcheri; assembly: GCF_001625305.1. Lineage (NCBI taxonomy): Eukaryota > Metazoa > Chordata > Leptocardii > Amphioxiformes > Branchiostomatidae > Branchiostoma > Branchiostoma belcheri. Next base: position 357,721 of record NW_017804165.1, on the reverse strand, counting down.
TTTTCAATTACACCTACATCGCCGCCATTCATTGCCAATTAAGGTGATAACATTAGTCACCACGGCTCAGCTCCGGTACTAAGTACATGGTTGTTATGCGGAAGAACTAGGGGAATGAAACATTTTAAAGTAATACAATTTTAGTATGTAAGACCTGGCGTGACTACTTAAGTACATACCCAAAGAAGGGTTTAGGGTGGCTACATACCTATATCTTGTCATAGTGATGAGTCACCGTGGTCATGTATAGGTCTGGATTATTTATGGTATCGTTTCATTAATTCCCGTTTATATTAATCGCCAATTAAGGCAATAAGACCAGTTACTAGCCTTTCGGAGCATGGAGGGTTCTATTCTACTGCGGTTCAGTCAGGATGTGGTTAGCAATCCAGGAAATACGATTATGCAAGAGCATCCGATCCTTCCTTCGATTCTAAGGGCTTTTGTACAACCTAAACATTGTCGTATCAAAGTTGTACTTTTCAAGGTATTCTTATTCGGAACCTAGATGAGTTCAACGAACTTAAAGCAAAGAACTTGTCAGCCACATATAACGTCTTTATTATGGGCAGTTGATTTGAACTACGCATTATATTATAACCTTCCTTCAAGGGCATTTGTACAACGTAAACATAGTCGTATGAAAGTTATACTTTTCAAAGTAGTTTTATCCGGAATTTAGATACGTTGAAACGATTAATTATAAGACAAAAATAAAGCAAACAATTTGTCAACCACAAATAGCGCCTTTATTATTGACAGTTGAGCCATATTATGACCACTGAGCACCGCAAAGTAAATACTGTGCGTGATTATGATCTGAATTTACAGAATTTTGCTCAAGAGAGTGATTCAGAATTACGCTAAAAGAGTATACAAATATCGGATCGTCAGTCATGGATGACTCAGTGAGTAAACATGAAGCATCTGTCATGTCTTTATTAATCTATCAGAATTTTATAGCTATGAAAAGAACAAATAAAACTCTAAACAACACTATTACATACTAGTATATGTATACAAACACCGATATGAGCAACACAACCTGTCGATGAGAGTGAAGAGAGCTTATGGTCACGGTCAATGAAATCATCAAGTAAAGGAAATTCCCAAGGTACCGGTATTCAAAAAGGAGACTTGTGTTTCTTCTTGTCTTGAGTCTTGTTTTCTCGCCAAGAAAACCAAACAGAGGAGTTGCGTGATAATGTTTTATCCATCAAGCCGAGTGTTTCAGATGTACAGGAAAACCGCGCATATCTCAAGTTCAACAGTTTCCTGAGCCGTCTATCTTAGAATTCGCCTTCAGGGATGAGTCACCATCTAGTCCTGCAACACTTGTTGACGCATGGTGCAAGCTAACCTTAAGTAAAATTTATCATCAAATGTTTGAAAAAATACTACCGGTGACAGTTAGCTGAGTATCAAAGAATTTTCAGGTAGCACACCTTATGCTTGTGTTGGAACAGTCTTGATTGATAACAACGTACTGTCCCTGTAACCCTGACCTTGTACTTAACCGTCTACCCGAGCCGTCCCTCAAGGCGTCAGGCACGTCACCACGCCGGGTCTGGAAATAAAATCGTTACTCGGCGTAGTAGTACATATGTAGTACGTAGTAGTACATAGTATAATATGCTCACTGTCTGTATCTTATCAATTGGCACGCTATGATGATAGCATACCCTTCATCTTGGTTCTGAATGTGAAAGTCACTTGGGGGAGAACAGACTAGCACTCTCCATCTCTATACATCAGTGTCATCTACGTTAGGGGGTGAGCAGTGATATCAGTTTTCCTAACTTTTGCTAGTCTTTCCATCTGGACTTCTTTCCCGTGTTTGCTTCTTTTTCTCCTTTTCCCACACTTCTCTTCTTCCCTCTCTCAACAGTAGCTCTTTCGTTATCAGGCAAACACACCGCGCCAATTAACCACAGAGGAAGGCCCGGGCCTCTCTAATCACCGCCGCCCCTCCAACAACAACACAGCCTGTCACTTCACTACCTGCTCCAGCCCGACTGCTTCCTGCAGATTGCCGAGTACGCTTTCCGCTACCCAAATAGTCCGCGTGTTCAGACAAAATAAATTATGCATTAGGATACGCGCTCTTCCTACTTACACTTCCCATGCCGCAATTACAGCAGTTCGGGCCAATCCTACCACAGCTGCCGCCGGTAGATAAGTGGAGGAAAGTGTGATCGCTTCTATGATTCGGCACATTAATGAGTAGATGTTTTCCTTTTGAAGAGACCCACCGACGTTACTGTATTTCTAACGATAACGGAAACGTCAACTTTACTCGGCGTTATCTGATCCGTGGCTGTGTTTATCAGGGCGGATTGTTTGCAATCTGTTTCTACAAGATATCACACTTGTTTACCTCTGACGAGATAAATCACACTTCTTTTGCATTTTCGCTGTGTTTGTTTTTGTTTATCCAACACGTTTGTTGGCCAGATGCATATGTAAAAATATAAACATCCTGCTGTGATGTCGATTCCTTGTTCCGAGTATGAAACGATAAGTACTAAGGCAATGATACTGGACATTTACGTTTTTCCAAATATTATCAGTTTATCCCAACCATTTTCAAACAATTTTGAACAAGTTTTCATTCTGGGAACTGGCTTTATCTAAATTCGGATAGCTATTTACAAAAAATGATCCTAAATGAGACATTTTTCGGGATTGTAAACAATAAGTACCCTACCTGTAAGCTGATCGGGTTGTTAATAATTTCTCAGGAGCAGTGTCCACTGATGAAGACACCTGGTAAGTAACCTTAACCATCCCTGATAATTGAGAGCACTTGTAGACATGTGTAAATCGTCACGGATGTGGCGCTGTGGAATAACTCTGAACAAATTAACCGAATGTTTCCTGAAGACATTTGACTTGAGAGACCAGACTGTCTGAAAATAGACCTCGGCAAATCGTGACATCCTTTCGTATTTGTGCGCCTGTAGATGAAGAAAGGCAGGTAATCTTGTAGACAGTTTGGAGCGCTGCCACTTCCTCTAAGTAATTAGACAAACGTCATGAAACTTCCGGTTTGGACTCTGTGGTGAACCACTTGTGTTCAGAAGAGTGTAAGATGACAGATCTATAAATAGACAGATCTAAAAATACCCAACACTTGTTTTTGGAACTTTACGATCAAGGTGTCTGTTTGAAGTTTAGTTTGTGTCATGGTCATGACTTGTTTCGACAGGAAGGCTTTGGCCATGTCTCACGCTAGCTTTGTCAAACAACTCACCGTCAAAGTAAACGTGAGACCTGTCCCTCAGGTTGTTCTTGTAACTCTAGACTCCGTTGCCATGGTTACTGACGCTCGCCGTCTCACGAATCCCAGCGACCCCCACGAAGTCGTGACGTCACACCGGAAGCAAGGTGCCGGTGTACCGGAAACAGCTGGCGGCGGTCCGGGCGCGGGAAAAGCTGCTGAGAGCAGCTGGTGTTCGACGCGTTAGCCAAGATTACCGGACTTTTCCTCAAGGACCCCTGGCAGTCACGATCTCTCATCTTTTACGTCTTACTTTAAGAAGTCTTACGATCAAACGGTTCACCACAAAATAAGTGTGCGTAGTTTGTACATCCGTACCTTTTACATTGCTAGAAGTTTGCTTATTCGTCTGAAAGCATCTTCTTTTCTTGGGATGAACACATCTGAAGTCAGGGAGGGAATAAGACACTACCTGGGGTCCTTCCGCCCACACCCGTATTAGTATTAAGATATGCTGTTAAACACAGCTTACAAACTCTTCAAAGCGACAGGAGATCCTCTCGCCATTAAAGGTTATCCGTATATTTCCGAGATGCTCCCCCTCGGGCTATCTTGTTTCCGCTGGAACAAGAAAAGCGACTAACCCCGTTTTATATTCTAAGGACGTAAAGATCATAAAACTACAATTTGATATCTTTGTCCCAACTGTTAGGATGTAGTCCGGAGAACTGACAAGGCTTAGAGAAGTACATGTATCTGTGACAGTGTACTCTGTATACTTCAGCAGTCCAGTCGCGGTAGACTGTGTACTGAGCACTGCGCATTTGGAAGATTGATGTCTGTTTGTGGCTCAATAAGTTGATGTACAGTGCTGATCATCAGGTTTACATCATGTCTACATTGAGTTTACATGGGGGTCATATTGTTCAGATATGTCTTGTTCCTGTACACCCAATGCTCCCCGTCGGGACTAATCTCCAAGCAGATCCTAGGGTTCGAAAAGACAGTATCAAATTGGCCAGGCAGAATCGACGGTCCAATACGCCACCCAATGGATACTGCTTGCCACCCTAGGATCGGGATCTGCTTGGAGATTACGTCGGACCCCTCCTGCTGTTGATAACGTGTGAGACGTCCGCGCTCCCGGTGGGAACCCTTCTCCAGTCACGCCTCACACCGCGGACTGGATGTTTGGACTCCCGGATTATCTCCGTCCAGCTCAAGCCGGATTAACGTTTGGCGCGACCATCAGATGGTGATGAACACCAGGATCAGGGGTGGAGACATTCCTAACATTTCACCGGAAAGGAGAAAAAATATCCTATTAGTCTATTTAAGAGAAATCTGCAGCCAATAGATTATATTTCTGTCTACTGAGTATCCCCTCTCCATCATTTTGTAGCAGTGGTAAGGATCATTAAGCTTCCCCTGGCCCACCAGACGTCTTTAGTGACTGAAATATTGGTCAGATAGCGTGAACAAATTGTCAGAGATCAGAGAAGTTGGCCGATCAGAAAAGGTCCAGTACAGTATGTAGGTTAGAATTCAAAGCCTAGCACGCTTTCGCGTCTATCAAGATACTCGCGATTGTACCTTTTTACTGACACCAAAAGAGCCATGGCCTTGAGTAAATGGCGCCCAAATGGGGGAAAGATAGTGTAAGTCTTCTACACCAAGGTCTTCTTATTTACTATCAGCGATAGCGATTCCTGGTTCACTCAACTCACTGGCTTCTTGGCGGCTTCAGCAACTTAAGATACGGCGCTCCTTATCTTTTCTTAAGACTCCGCCATCAGCTGTCGGAAGACCCTGTCAAGTCGGCGAGTCTTGATTGAGACTGGCCCAGACGGTTTAGTTCGAGCTGTCCTTCATCTGTAGATCTTTAAGGGACTAAGAAAACTTTCTGTCCTCCTTTTACTCACATGAAGACGCATTATCTCGGAAAAGTATTGAGAAGAGTGTGTACCAGAGCGCACGATTCACCCCGTGTATCATATCATGTGCACTTGCCTGCAGACTTAGCTGTGGTTGATCGTAGCCCAGGGTATTCTTTATCTTCCGTTGAGCTTTTCATGTCAGCCGCCGGAAGCAAACGTCAACAAAACACTCAAACTTAAAGACGGTGGGTCAGATTTGACAACCCGGCAAGTCGCCGAAGTTCCTTTTAAGACTTTTATGTGACCCTGTAAAAACCTTCTTTAATTAGAACCAAACTTTCTTGGTTGGTGTAAGTACATCTGCAGAAAGTGTTAGGCCAATACACATGTGAAACCACCTACTGCGTGTGAACGGTGAAGTCATGAAGGAAGACGTCCGTCACGACTGTGTATACGTACATACGTCTGTTGTCTTCACCCAAATGGTTTACTAACAACAGAATGAAGGGTTCACAAGGTGGTATTTCTGGGGCCAAACATGTTTGTCATCTTTGTCGGTCCCAAAAAAGAAAAACACACAGAAGACCACTTCGAATGTACTCTCCAAGCAGAGGTTTGGGTTTTGGCCAAAAATAAGCAAAAACCCAAACCTCTGCTTTTTTTTTAATTGAATAAAGCAATACAAGACAAGGACGAAGTGGGGCTGAACTCAAGTTATACAACTTATTTTACAGCCCCACTTAACATTTAACATAAATACAATGGTCATACAAGTAGTGCGCTGAGAAACTAGACCCCATACATACAGTAATATATCTAAAGAGAAGTGTTATATGATTTATAAACCTCTGCTTGGAGAGAGTACTCTTCGAATGCCACGTTATCTCTTCCAGAATTACGCGACTCCGGGTAGGAAGTCACGAAGTCGCCAGTCTGACGTCGACAGGTCGTCAGCTTCGGAACTCGAGACCTTCTCGTCTCCTGAGGGATGCCGTGTGACGTCACGGCGTGAGGCTCGGTAAATAAACTTAAGACTTTTGTCGGTTCTTCCCGATCACGACTCCCTGAACGTTAGCACCAAGGAGATCCTGATACTGTGGTATCTTTTATCAGAAGTATCTTTGGTGCAGACAGATAAAGATCACGATGTCTTCTGATAACGCCGCAGGTTGTCTGTAATGTTAGACTTCGACTGTCCACTGTCTATCATGTTTAATCCATTGTTTAGCAACGTGTTAAAGAAAACTGAAGGTGGTTTCTTCAACTTTCTTATCTAGTTTCTTCTGTCATATCTCAAACGACGCTAGGATATCCATGACGTCATCAGAACCACATGCCCATGGAGAATCTGGGATAGAGTTTCTATTTTTAGCACTTTTATGTTGCACGATGACGTATGTGCCGAGTTCGTGGTAACGTCTGTATATTCACCCACGATCTGTTGTTTATTTTCTCCGCGACCAGTTTCTGCATACATCGGGTTGACTTACTGTTAAAACGGTTGAAGGACCTTAGTTCTCTACACAATTATTGGATTCCAACTTGTTTCAAGTAGCCTTTGATATACTAGTACATGTACATGTACATAGGAGTAACTTCGAAGATTTGGATGTACTTTCTCTGGATCGTGCTCTAAGGCCGTCTAAATAAAGTTACCCCCATTGGCAAAAAAGAAAAAAAAACAGTGCCAAAATGCATGGTGGCTTTCAACTGTTCCAAATCCAACTTTTCAAGTCTCGCGGATTAACAGTGATCCCCCAGGCTTCAGCACACCTGCGCCCGGCTCACCAACACCGGCTCAGGGACACAGGGTTCAACTCTAATGCTACAAAAGGCTCCTAATGTGTGCGTGGTCGGCACTGAAATCGTCTTTACTTAGGAGATTATTATTGCACTACTCATGTAGGGGGGCTATCCAAAGCCGATTGGTTGATAACCGTTACAATAATCACGTGACCGACTCGGTAGGTGCTAGACTTTCAGTACTCTGGAGATGGAAAGTTCGGAGTCTCGAACCCAGCGGCCTGTTGTGACAATCTTTGCTCGGCGAACGATATGTAAGACATTCTTGGTTCAAGTTCTTGCGTCTAGAGTGGCCCATTTGGATGCCAATGTTATCTGAATAGCTCCCGACGCCTTCGATACCTCCTCCTACTTTATGGCGTGGAATCAATCAGAAGATATTTAGACACCTGCGTCCCTAAGACCTCCTACTTCGCATCACATGATTTTGCCAGAATTAGAAAAGTCCTACCCCACCGACGATCCTTGAGTTCCGTTTGACGTACATGGGATGAGAGAGAATCAGTCGTGCGTTCAATGTTTTTAGTTTAGAACCAACATTATCACCAACCGTATAGCGAAGATCATATGAGAAATGACTGTGAATATTAAAGATTGTGAGCAAAACACGTCAAACTGTTTTGGACTCAGATGTGTCGATGATTGTTTCCCCTGCAATTTAAAGGCCTGTGTTAAAAATGATCCGCGTGGAAATTGCGCCCAATTATCGTTGCCATTTCTCCGGCTTCCGTGCAGTTTAGAATTTCACAGGGGCTGGCAGCCATCTGCGTCCCCGGTCCGTACAATGGTCTCCCGAGTCTCAGGAGACGACGTGGAATTTCTCCTCAATCTTGTTGGTACACCAACGCAGACCAATCAGTGTTATTGCCTCCAATGACATTCCGGGCCGGAAGAATACGTGGCCTGCTGCCAGTTCTTACCTGAGTTTAACAAACAACAACCATCTTGTGTGTAGCTGGTGGAAATAATGAGAAACGCTGGGTAGAACTGCCGCGATAAAGACCCCACAGTCGAAACCTTCAATTATAACAGCGCATCAAAAATGGTCAAATCACACACATCGCTAACTCCTGGCGTTTCTAATTTCATCCTCACTTTTAACACCCAGCTTGCAGTGACTTGCGAAACATCTGCGCTCCCTTTCTTTGAGCCTTGTCTCGGGAGACCCACTGTTCTGCACGATCCCGTCCACAAACAAAACTCTCCGGCCTAATTACATCTCACAGGGCTAATCCGTCATCACACTAAGTGGTCGCCAGGACAAATTTCTTTTGGCCGGGCAATAATTTGTTTCCAAAAGAGCCAAATCCACATTTTCCAACACAATTATGCAAATGAGCCACCTTTGAGTTCTGTTTGGTGATGTATGAGTTGTGTCGTGTCGCGTGGCGGGCGCGAGACCAGAATGCCCGCACCGTAGGGGACTTCAGCACTTACCTCCACATGCGCCTAAAGAACGCTGGTCTTTCACCGACACATTTCAAACAACTCCCACCTTTAAACTGTAGCACATGCATTGCTTTATGACTATTCATGTCGTTTTTAACGACTTCGACACTCAGTAACCAGTCTTAAAGCGTTGAACCTTTTTTAATTATTTAGCATGTCATCATTTCCGCCGTGATTTACAACAATAACTGTGTTTAATCCTTGTAACGCCCAGGGGGGTTTAGAATCCGAAAATTGGAAGGACATTAGCTATAATACTGAACCCAAGCTACGGTTTCTGTTTACCACTGGTAGCTGCTGATGTAGACGTAGATGACAGAGCGTAGAGACCAAACATATCGGTCTTACTTCTGCGCCGTAAGGCTGAGCACGCCCAAACGTACTGTTTCTAATTGGATAAAGTCTTTAAGGGTGTTTTTCGAAACTCGGCATTGTATGACATTTAACGTGTTTGTATTAAGCATTGAATACGGGGATTACAGGCGAAAAGACGTTTACTCAATCAGTTTAAGCTATTGCATGTTGATTAATGTCTTGTGCACTTAATTTTATTACGCTAACTATTTTACCACACTTCTTCAAAGACTGCAGCTGTTTTTTCTGAGCCAAGGGTCTTGTAGATTGTTGCTTGAAACCCAGAAACGCTTTCAACATGTTGTACGTTTCCTGGACAAAACTTTTGCTGACCTTTTTCTCTGACCGACGGCCTGACGGTGCCTTACATTGCGATGTTAGAGCCAGACGCTGGTAACACATTGTTGATAGACGATCTACTGTCACTAGAAGTTTCTAGTAACGTAACACCGTTAGCTCCACGTGCCAGGGAAATATGATTAAGCTTTGGACGAACAATTTCATCACAAACGACGTGCACACGACTGCCTACACCGACTGACCGAGCCCACGCTATTGTTCATACGTAGGAACATACATACATACGCACCGACGCACAGACATTCTGGATCCGGGAAGAAGCTGCATAACTTAAGACGACATTTGTTTTCTTTATCAGCTGCTACTTTACACGCAGATACATTGCAGTAATTCCTAGCCCCCATCTGCCTAACCCTTAGGCTATCTACCATGTGTCCAGAAATACTTGCTAAATTCTTCTCTCTGTGTCCTTCTGTGTGATTAAGACGGAGAAGTCGTCTTGCTGTCCCCTATGTCCCCGCCCCATCTCCACACACACACGCGTGCGGCAGTTGTCTCCGCAGGTCCCAGAGGACTGTTATGTCTTCAGCTCGTGTCGGCCACCCGCATGACGATTATACCGAATGTAATCTTGCAGAAAAGTAATTATCCACCTGTCAAGACGTTGCGCTTACCGTCATTAAGGAGGTACAGTAATCCGTTGTTCTTGTAACCCACCCCGGCCCCAAACCCCCACAACAAACCCCAGCAACTTGTACGAAAGATGTAGGCTTTAAGAAACCATTACCACCGTGTCAACTGCACTGTTGCTCACCGACAAATCATAGATTAAAGGTAGTGTCTGAAGTTCAAAACATATTTCTCTGTTTGCGCAGTCCTTTCTCCGTCCACTCGAGTGGAAAATCATTATCTTCTTCATCCACGCGTTGATCATGACCACCCACAGGACTTCAAGTCTTATTGTGCTGGTAAGAAATTGTGTAACAACAAAGACGAAAGACGTTCATTCAACGGGGTGATTTGTTACTTAGTGTTCCTTGTGTAGGTGGAGAATCCAATTTTCGGCCACGTGCTGGCCACCCGTAGAAAAGTAACTTAATAACAGGGACATGAGTCGTACTTAGGAGACTCACTCTACAACTATTTCAATAAGTTATAGCAAAGGGTGACTGGAAATAAATAGTTTAAAACGGCGAATAGAATTCCGGAGAAAGGAGATGAGATTTTGTTGTTGATGAATTTGAGCGAGATGGCCTTGATAAAGTAAGCTGCTATGACAACGGTCGGTCGCAACTTTTCCCAAAGAATAAGAATAAACGATAGTGTTGCGACAGGAAAGGTAAGATATGACTGGTCCAAAAATGTTTACTTGAGGGTGGGTGGCCCGACGGGAATGAAAAACATGATCTTCAAGCACCAAACATTTCGGGAATGGCTGTCAAGTCATCTGATCCACAACAATGCCGCACTGTGGAGTACTGGAGGATTTGGGATCATCCTCATCCACGCTAATCTGGGATTAACGTTCCACCAATAGCAAGATACTTGAAAACAGTTGAGAAATACAGCTCCTCGTCATCGTTAAGTCTCCGTCTTGCTTGTTGCAGTCCATCCTTGCATCTGCTTGGAAATTATGATAACGTCTTGGCTGTGCATCGCCAAAGATGTAGAACTGCCAGGCTGGGTTTTCTGCAGTATACGTGAATCTCTTACCAGCCTGGGTACCATCCGGGTTTTGGCTCCGCAATGCGATTTTTTCGAGCGTTGCGGGGCCAAAATACGAATGGTACCCAGACTATGAATCTCTGTGGTCAATGAGAGTCCCGAACGCTGAAATCAATTTCATCAGCCTAGCAGAAGTGTTCAAATACAGCAAATGCACACCACCTATCTTGACCTGTCTTGCCAGCTGTTGTCAGCAAATTTGGCTAGTGGTAACGGACCGGTCCATCCCGTGCCAGTCCTGTCCGGCTGTCCTGTAGTGTCCCGTAGGGTCGGGACAGCCGGGAAGGTCCACGCCACCCTGGGGACGTGACGTCCGCGTCTCTAACGAATGACGTCAGCTGGGTAAGCATAGGACTCCGGGCACGAGAACAGACCACACTTGTTCCATCTCGGCTCGTAAAAATAGTTTTCTGGGGTGCAGGGCTGCGTGTCTTTGACTCAAATTAGGTCAGCACCGAGGCCTTATATCGTGTTACTCGCCGTGTTGGACTTGAAAGTCGACACACTGCGGTGGCGATGGTCAGACTAAATTACACGTTGCGAGGGGGTCAGTCTCCGGGACTTGTGAAGCCTCGTTGAACTTCTAATTTAACACAGCGTCTATTGTCCAAAGCTGACCTTGGGGCTTGAACCCGCGACCTCCTGGTTAACGAGGGACTATCCTGTGTGGCGTAGGAGGTTAATAGTGAGCGTGCTTGGGTTCGCGGTTCACCCATTAAAGTCTGTAATAAGGACACACCAAGAAACACTTAAGGAACTATATATGTCACCCTGTATCAGCTGCGCAAACATAACCAGGCCATAGATAAGTGATTTTTGCAATGACCTGGTAAAAACATTAAGACTGAAATCCGCCTGTGCCATGTCAGCAACCCGGGAGGTGTCTTCGGTCAGTCCTGTGTGTGTCACGTGTGTGTGTGTGTGTGTGTGTGTGTGTGTGTGTTGCTGTGAGGAGTTTTACTTGACAAAACGTGAGAACGCGGCACCTGGTGCCGATATGTGTGTTTGGACAGAACCTGGAGACGGTCCAGATTTGTGCTGACCCGAGCACGTGGGTTTGTTATTGCAAGTTTTCAAAAGTAGTTCTGTGCTAGGGGGCAGTGTCAACACCGAAAGGGTACGGCTCACCAAGATGGTGACAGTCTTATCATGTTCACATCTTCATACATCGACATAGTTGGGAGAGACTTTAAGACATCTTAGAAATCTATCCAAAGTCTTCACCTTCTTGAAACAGTTGTTTGGCGGGATCTCCAAGCAGATCCTAGGGTGGCAAAAGTATCAAATTGGTCAGGCAGTATCCACTGGCCAGAGAGGGTCCAATACGCGTTGGGCGGCGTACTGGCCGATGGATACTGCCTGGCCAATTTGATACTGTCTTTTTCCACCCTAGTATCTGCTTGGAGATCAGAATGACCACCCTGTACTACTCCTTAGGGTGGCGACATGAAGACGATTTTTAGCAGCCTTTTAAAGTTGCCAGGCAGAGCTAGACGTGGACCCCCCGCGGCGCGGCACCAGCTTGCCCGGGCCGGACCGTGAGACGGGAACACCTGCTACCTGTGCTACCTGTCGTAAACCCATTCACCCCCGCAAACACGCCCAGATTTCTGCACACACCAGCTTGTTTCTATCAGATAAGGAAATTGTTATGTATTGTTGTTAAGTCTACATCCGATCCAAAATAATGCGGTCTTCAGCACAAAACCACTGTGGCACAGAATGGTCACAGCCGCCCACATGCTAACCCCGAACTACGCAGAACAGTAGAACTCCAAGATGTTGTATATACTTTGTCATCTGGTGACCAGCTTAGCTCTTCTTAGAATCAGAAAGAAATCTCTGACCCATCGCAAGATCTCACTTATATCTACATGTACTTTTATTTACGACCAGACGATTTACTCATGTGGTCCACTGGAGTGTTATCTCAGTAAATAGTTGGCCTTCTTCAATATTTCTTGCTGATTCTTCAGACGACTTTTTGTAACCTGACAGGATACGCATGCGCGGTGTGGCTGGCGTCAGCTGGGGCCCGTGAGACCGCACCACCTGTTACCTGCACGCCGAGTTTACCCTACTTCAAACGCTTCCGGAGATAAAGATCGTTTTGTCCCCTCCCCTGCGCACACCGAGCTGCACAGCCTGACGCTCGCACGTCGCCGGTCTATAGTGTTATTGATGTAAGGGGCATTACAATTCCAGCCCGGACAAAAGCCGCCATTTTGCTGAACAGGCAGACGTATTAGACTGATTAGATCCGGGTACTTTGATCATTCTGTGCGTTGTTAGGCAGGATAAAGACGGAGGCTTTACCTCACGGTGGGCCCAATTACTTCTTCAACAAAGTATATAGCGTCCAATCCTGATCATTGTCCTGAGCAGCGTTAACCCCTTTTAAAACTCCGCAAAGAAAGTCCTGTTTGAACAACTTTGAATGATACGAAAACTGCTTTTTACTCCAAGTGCCAAGGACATTTTAAGTGCGAAATTGTATTACAGACGTTTCGAAGTTCCAGAAGTCGAGAAATCGCCACAACACGTTAGCACTTGGAAAGAAATGGGAGTTTACAGTACGGTGTCAGCGAGGGGTATTACGTTGCCATGATGACAAACTGTGACGCACACTTCACGCCGGAGGGCCCGAGATTTCACGTGCCGCACTTTGCATCAGAAAGGTTTTTATCAAGTCCTACCATCGTCTCCGCCGGCCAGGGCTTGAAGCATTTGTCTCAGTAATTGCATACTTTTATGAATGAAGTTTTAAGGAAGATTCGCGTGATGCTGGGATAAGAGTGAAGAATGTAGAGACAATGTTATCGAGGTGCGCAGGCCGGGGTTGTCGCGTGGCGGGCACGCGCCCCGGGCGGGACGGGCCCGGATGGAGCCGGTGTGACGGAGATCTCGCACCCCCTGATTTTGCACCCCCCCGGGGCGAGATCACTAGCGATCTCGAACCCCGGGGCGAAATCGCTAGCGATCTCGCACCCCCCAAGCTAGTGTTTTCGCACCCCCCAAACTAGTGTTTTCGCACCCCCCGGTGATCTCGCACCCCCCGCCAAACATTTTGAAAATTGTTCTGACTGCCCGGTATATAGTTGAAACTGCATTTTAGTGTGATAAAACCATACTTTAATGTTGTAATCGAGAGTTTTACAAGTTTCCCTGGACTAATGTGACGTATTTCAGCACAGCGCAATAATGGTGACTGTGCCCAATGATTGGTTGCAATAGTGTCCCTTAGTTCCAAGAAGAATGTGTTATCCTCCTTTAAACATTTGAACTTAAAGTCCCCTGCAGTTCCCAAACAAGCTGCTAGGGGGTCCAAACTTACGTCACTTATTTCCCAGGGCAAGAGCTATCTATCATGCAAAATTCATGACCCTAGCATGTTCAGATCACGAGATATCAAAACCGGAAGTTCTGCTGCAGTACCATAACAAGCCGCTAAGGGGCCCAAAATCTAATCATTTCGAGGTCTCATCAAGACCAACCCACCTACCAAGTATCAACACAATATATTCAAGCGTTCTTGAGTTATGGTGGTAACAGGCAGACAAACAGACAGACAGACAGACAAACAGACACACCGCCACGAAAACATAACCTTCTTGGCGAAGGTAATTACTGAATATTGGTATTGTCATACTAGAGGATAGTGTTTGTTAATAGGTAGCATCTGATATAGTAACCACTGTGAATTACGAAGGCCGTAACAGAACACATACGGGGTGAACAAATCGATTGAGGGGGTGCAAGATCACCAAAGGGGTGCGAGATCACTAGTGATATCGTTCCGGGGGGTGCGAGATCGCTAGTGATTTCGCTCCGGGGGGTGCGAAATCACTGGGGGTGCGAGATCTCTGTCACACCGGGACATGGTGGGGGTCACCGGGGGGACCTGGGAACGACGGGCGGGATTCTGCTGACGAACACAAAATAGACATGATAGAAGGCGACGTTTAGGTTACTCAAGTCAACATTCCTGTTGTTTGGTCTTACTAAACTTTCCTAGTGACTTACTCGATCAGACACATGCATACTTGAAGAAGAGAACTTCAGTGTCCGATAGGAATAACAAACTACCAACAACACAAAATAGACATGATAGACGACGATGTTTAGATTACTCAAGTCAACATTCTGTTGTTTGGTCTTACTAAACTTTCCTAGTGACTTACTCGATCAGACACATGCATAGTTCAAGCAACTCTGAGAAGTTGAGTCTGGATGCATATGGTGGATACGAATAACAAACCTACCAACAACACCATCAAATATACATCGCATGGCCCTGTGTACGTGTGGGTGTGTAATACTGTGTACCAGGTGATAGTAATAATGGGAATCAATGTCGGTATTGCCGGCAAATGAACTTGTCCGTCCTGATTTGAACGGACGTCTCCATGCATGGTCGCGTGGCTGGCACGGGACATTCGCCGATCAATGCTCCCTATAGGGGTGATCAATGATCCCTATAGGGGAGGTCATTACAGGTGACTGCGCACGGCGTCCCTTTAAATCAACGGCATTTAAAAGGCGAGAACCTGCGTCAAAGTGAAGCAGATGAACTCGACATGTACGCAAGTACGGAGCAAGGCTGTTGCACAGTGTATCTGTCGCTTCTTTTTGAAACTAAGGTGAATATTACTTGTATGTTGTGACAGTAACCTGGCTGACAATAATTATGCGTTACAGATAACTGTCAAAAAGACGTTTGTACCTTCAATATCGTCGTCTGTAAACTAAACTAAAGTTGCACCGCGAAAGTAGACATTGTGGGGGTGGGACTGTTATTTAAGAGGGTCATCTCAGGTATGCACGCCGGCGATATTAAAGGGGTGCCAACAGTCGGGGACAGCTGGTACTAAACCCCTCCCCCTCCCAAAACAGAAACACAACAACGGAAAAGTTGTCGGACAAGTCTGCCCCTCCCACTCCCCACCTGGCCTCACCACACAACCTGAACAATACCGGCGCCGCAGGCACAGCCACACACACACTCACAAATCTACTGAAAAGATTCGCTCAGTTGTAAAACAACAGGTCCATCAATAATACGTTACATGTGCCCTTGCTATTTGTTGTTTTACACTAGTTTGACTGTAACTATAACCTCGGAAATGTCACATTCCATGGAAGTTCTGTCATCCGAAAGACTTGTCACAAGTCTTCTGTAAAAAGTTGAAGCTGCAGGTAATGAATGATGCCTCCGAGGCCGGCCCGTGATTACTACAAGACCATATAAGGGAACACTTTCTTCTTTTGACATGACATCTCCCCGCCAGGTGTTTCTACCTGTGACAGGTATTATCACTGCTTATCATCACTGTGTTACCTGTAGATCACAAGGATCAAGGGAATGATGGAAGGAAGGAAGGAATGAATGCTGCGCTGGGGCTACAAAAAGTTTCTTTCACAACAGCAGCATCAGTGGCAGATGTCCACTATGTGATAAGTTATCAAACAATGTACTTACATAGTATTAAAGAGTAGAACGTGTTGCAAGCTTGGCTGCTATGATAGCAACGCCCCTAACTACCTGTTTATCTTTAAGTCTGTGATAATCCCCTGAAAGCGTGCACGGTCACGTATGGAGAAAAAGGTTCCCTCTAAGCGCCCTGCAATCACGGGAGGAGTCGTCATTACCTGGCGTCGTCGCGAGTCTTCACCTGTACCCGCCGCATTGTGCGGGGATCTTTACAATCTTAGAACTGCCCCCGTCGGGAAGAACCGCTCCCCCGAGGCGTCGGTGTCCGCGCGTGTTCAGACTTAATCGTTCGGAGGGAGAAGTTTCCAGACAATGTCGCCATTGTCCCCGGCACGCGACACCTGTCCCCGTGTCATTAATGATCCGTCTGCGGGCCGGGCCTCGTCACTTACAAATAACTTTAATAATGTTCGCTCGGGGCGACTTCTCCCAAGAATACAACGGATCTTAAGCAGTGTTATTAATGTATCTCGTTGTCGTGGCACGCGCCAGCTGGCCTTCTGTCAACAGGTAATCATGATGCTTAACGATTTAAGGCGGCGACCTTGTATGGGGTAAGCGAAGGACATGCATTAAGAAAGCTTAAATAAGCCGCCTGTGAAGAAAAAAGGTGTGTACTATCTAGTTCCAAAAGTTACGTTGCTGACGAAAACAAGATTTAATGTATGCAGTTGGCAAGTATACCATTCCTGCTGACTACACGTTATATTCATCTTGCTTGGTAAAAAATTAGTATTTCGCAATGACAGCAAATAAATACTCGGGATCAAGTGAAATAATCTACCGCGAAAATCATGGGTTTGGATAATCTAGACAAACATGCTGTTCTAGACAATGTTGACCGGGGTATGATGGCACCACGCCCACTGCACGTCCTTGGGCTAAGCTAACCGTCGGTGAGCCTTGTCTCTGGCTCACGGAGACGCGAGCTGTACGTGGTCACGAGCCTATAAATCGGTTGGTCACTGCATGCTTCTCTAGAGGTTTCCCTATCGTGTGCTGTACGTGATTGAACAATTACAAATATAAGGTCAGTCGATATAGAACAGTGCTGTGTGTTTCCAGCCGACACATAATGCGCGTTTGCTCAGGGTAATTAGCAACGGCGCTACACTGCCGACTCTCAGGGCTCGGTCTCCGGGCTGGAAAATATTTCCACACGCGAATAAAAGGAGGTTATTACACATTTGTTATCTCCGCGCTCAGTGGGTAAACATGAGTCAATATTGACCACGCGCTTTCTCGCGCGCCCTGGCGACCTCCTGACCCCGCCACCACGCGACTGTGTTGACACAAGTCGCACAGTTTGCGCCGCCGATTCGCCGCTACGCCTGCCAGCTGCTCCGATCAGCCGGGTTTGTGTACTAAACTCACAATAAACTCCTCTGTTCACCGACAACCGCCTATTTAATGACTCAGGATGCTGAATAGTCAAATCACAGCTTAGTTATACAGTGAGTGACCCTATTTCTTGAAAAGACGGCTTGTGTTGCTTGGGGAAAGAAAATCAGGAAAGGAGAAGTCTGTGAAATGGGGAGGTTGGTTATCAGTGATAAAGTTTACATCTCGAAGACCTGATTTGAAACCGTCCTGCAAAGTCTGGCACCGTTTCATTAACCTTTACGTTGCCTACTGATGTTTGCATTTGTGAGATTTCTTGCGTCTAAGATGAAACGTCGACGGCACCCCGCCCACCCTTTGATATTCGGTCCTAATGAGTCGGTTCCGACGAAGTGGACGGAATGGATTTACGGAAGCAATATTAAGCGATACCAATTATTTGAACAGAAGCTGAGTTATCTCAATTAAATTACCAATGTTCGACATCATATTGGACAGCAAATCCAGACAACTTGTCCAAGAGGCCGACAGTTTATGACCTCTGCAGGCTGTCCTGTACTGTACCAGCGTCACCTCAAGCCGCGCCAAGGTTGTTAACGTGTGGCTCCAAAACACTTCAGGAGGAGGGAAGTGTTTGGGGCACTAATGGTTTTCTGGGAGCCGGTGGTTGTTAGGAACCTCTCAGAGCCCGGGCCAGCCGCGGCGTGGACTGTAGCACGGCTGGAGGACGGCTGCCGAAGCTCTTCAGAGCACGTGCGGCATTTGGAATGGTGTGTAAACCTGAGATGACCTGTCAATATCAAATACGTGATTATATTTCAAGTATCATCTGAGCCTCTGAGGTGTGCATAAAGGTATAAAACAATTAGCAACAGATGATGATTCAGCTTGTTGGTTTGAAGGGTTCATTGGTTGGTTGGTTGGCTGGTTGGTTGGTTGGATGGTTGGTTGGTTGGTTGGTTGGTTGGTTGGATGGTTGGTTGGCTGGTTGGTTGGTTGGTTGGTTGGTTGGTTGGTTGGTTGGTTGGTTGGTTGGTCAGTGGTTGGTTGATTGGTCAGTGGTTGGTTGGTTGGTTGGTTGGTTGGTTGCTTGGTTGCTTGGTTGCTTGGTTGCTTGGTTGGGTAGTTGATTGGATGGTTGGTTGCTTGGTTGGTTGGTTGCTTGCTTGCTTGCTGCTTGCTTGCCTGAAAAACAACACAGTGACCGCGGTGGCTAGCTACAGTGATTAAAAGGCAGGCAGATTTCAGACATAACGGCCACATGTACATCTATCTTGAGTCAAGAACAGCCAGGAATGTTGAAAGGCTAGCAGTGCCAACAAGTACCAACAAGTGTGGAGCGCACGAGCCGAGATCAGGCAGGGTGCCAGGCGGCAATACCAGGCGTTCCTACCCGCCCCTTCATTAAGGTAATGGCCCGAAAACTCCTGGTGGCCCGCACCCTGCAACGCTACACAACAGATCTGTGGACGGTAATGTATTTCTACCAGCAAACTGTTACGGTTGAACGTCGTGCCATGGAATAGACTTTAGAGGAGGAATCATCAATTTAGAGCATCCCTGCTTGTTCAGAGTCGGTCATAAGGATCATCGTCATCTTGCACATGTGTTCGAACGTGTGATTCCAGTGCAGCGGCCACACCCTCCTCCATTCACCGTCCGTCATATATTTCATCACACACATGTACTGTAGTAGCACGTATCATTCATGCGGCACAGTCCCAAGTCCTGCTGCACACGTGCGCTGTATCTACCTGTCCTGTTAGCACGGGGCCCTTGACACTCACATGCACACTTACACTGAGAAACAGATGGACGCGTCTTCCATCGCTTACGCACGAGAAAATAACCGCAACGGTGAAATAGGGGAAGATTAAATCACGGTAGATTTGCACATATTTCTAAAGGCATATAGCTTATAGGAGACTCAATATTCCCGCAATGATCAACTGTAAAACTTGCACTTGCCTTGACCTTGCTTTACTAGTAGATAGATGTGGCAGCGTGCCTGCCTCGGGGGACATTTGGTCTAAGAGAACATTCTTTTGTTTCACAAGTTGTGAGATCATCTTGCTTCTTGCCGTCCTGATGTTTTGGTTCCATCCTAAGCGCCACGCGACTTGACGATGAGAAAGTTTGATAACGTACTGACTGCCTCTAGCTGTACTCGGCACGGATGGCTAGGCGCACGTCAGGCAGAACTGCTCACAAACTGACGACGTCCTTAAACTAAAGTTTCATTTATTTCCATTAGAAATATTACTACTGTATGGAAAACGAGTTTGAATGCATGTTTTCCCAAGAGCGCAGAAGATGTCGAAGTTCAGTGCAAATCTGTCGAAGTAGGGTCTTGCTGTTGCGCTTGGTACATGCCAACTGCCGCCCAATAGATGGTAGCTTTATTCATACCGGACAAAAGTATAGGCAGGTCATACATCAAGAATGCGAGCCCTCTTCTGTTATCAGTCATCAAACTCTTAACAAATCTCAGACAGCTTGTGACGGTGGCGACTACCTCATATTCTGTTTGTGTACATAGACAGAAAGTAGCGACGCGACGTGAGCGACGCGAGTAATATGCCGCGGAGGGACGATTTTGCCGCCGAGGGAGTTTTGCCACGGAGAGAAGGTTTCCCACAGCACAGAAAAAAAAATAATAACGCCGACGCCCAACAAGTCTGCGAAGGAGGCTAGACAGAAAGTGGTATTCTCTGAGGAGACATGAGAAGATTTATTCCGTATTCATATCGGACAAAAGTGGGCAGGCCATACACCAACGTTCCTAAGAATCCGAGCCCTCTTCTATTATCAGTCATTAGAATCTTAACAAATATCAGACAGCTTGTGACGGTGGCGATCATATTCTGTGTTTGTGTACATAGACAGAAAGAGGTCCTTTATTCCGTATTCATACCGGACAAAGTTCCTGAGAATCCGAGCCCTCTTCTGTTATCAGTCATCAAAATCTTAACAAATCTCGGACAGTGACCAATCGTGTGAATCAACAGGTGTGTTCTGGGCCTGCGCAGTGGCGCCAGCCTCCCGCGAACCTCGGCAGCTGCTGCGGTGACCTCGCCCCCGTCCCCTGACCTCGCCCCGCCGAGGGACCATAATATGCACTTCTTTTCAAAGCCTTGAAATCTTAATCTACCCATTAGTCATTCATTTTGGCAAAATCAAACAGCTTTAATGCCGATATAAGAACATCAGTTAACAGCATTATGAAGTCCAAACCCTGCACATACCTGACACTTGTCTTCCATGTTCTTCCTCATCGTCAGCCTCCTGGCCAAAAACGCGTTAAGAAGCTGAACTGTCTCAACTGCCAAATTGTATGGACAATGCAAAAGTACATATTACGGATACCCAAGAATCTTTGTACCAAAATTGATAATATACATAATATAACTCAGGCAGTTTAGACTATATCATCCCTCCAAGTGAAAATTTCAACAAGGATATCAGATAACGTTTATACGTGCCGTTCGTCTCCAAGATAACGGTCTGATAACTAGAACTATGAATAGAATATTTCCGTGTATAACTTGTTTGACGCGCGCGGACAGACTCTTTAGCGACAGGGACCGTCAGATGTGTGAAACCCTCACGCGTCTCTCGGCAGAGTTAGTTCCCGGGGGACATGTGCGGCGTCCACCCCCTGTTCACACTGACCTTGACAGGTATTTCGGCCACGCGTTCTGTTCAGTGCGGGTCAAAAATGTTACAAAAAAAGGGGGAAACATTTGGCGCGTTTCTGACTGCATTCCCCGCTTAGCTTTTCCCAGGGGAACTGTCCCAGCCACTGCCTGAAAGGCGCAAGAAAGGCGTGACCTTGGCCAGTTGTTGTGGCCACACGCTCGCTCAACGGCCGCCACGACAGATCAATCTTGTCGCCCTCCCACCCCGAGTGCCATTCTCTCGCCTTTCTTCTCCCATTCTATGCCGCTGTCCCACCGTGGCCTGACCCCGATGAATTTCAATAAAGAAGAATCCATAATCAACTTGCAGCCGCGCAGGAGACGCGCATACACTTCGTGGTTGTGGCGAGCGGCCCCGCGGGGGGCGGACTGCGGTTGCCCGCAGATTTGTACCGAAAATTGGACACTTCCTTCGCGGTCCAGTGTCCAAACCTGAGGTGTTGTTTCCTAGTGCTGAATTACGACCTACTTAAACCTGTAAACTTAAAACAAAAGTCTTATGTCACTCAAAATGTGAAGCGAAAGTGTAGGGTTTTTTTTCAGTGCAACGCAGATTTGTACCGAAAATTAGACACTTCCTTTGGTTTCGCGGTCCTCCGGCGTCCCACCCTGAGATATTGTTTCCTAGTGCTGAATTACGACCTACTTATAAGCTGTAAACTTAAAACAAAAGTCGTTTATTTTATAAGTTTTATGTCACTCAAAATGTGAAGCGAAAATGTAGGGGTTTTTTTCAGTGCAACGCAGATTTGTACCGAAAATTAGACACTTCCTTCCCGGTCAAGCGTCCCACCCTGAGGTGTTTCCTATAGTGCCGAATTACGACCTACTTATAAGCTGTAAACATGAAACAAAAGTCGTTTATTTTATTTTATAAGTTTAATGTCACTAAAAATCTGACGCAAAAGTGTAGTTTGTATCTATCTTTCAGTGAATTTTGAACGAAGAAACTGTGGGTTTGTCAATCTGCAGTTATCAAGGAAGGATAATTACCGCTAGTACCATCTATCCATGTCTGCACGGACAATTCACTAATCCAGTCGTGTTTTATGCTAACTTTCACAGTGCAAACAACACAAAAGGCGAAAGAAAGTAGACAGCATAGACAGACGCCTCGGAGACTTGAATTGTAGCTGCGACTGGTGCTGAAAGTTTGGTGATTATTCTGAGTGGCAAATATGTGGAAGTGTAACTGTGTAAACGGAACATCTAAATGGCTTGTAGAAACATAGCTTGTTTCATACGATATTTGTCACAGTTTCATACGTCCCAATCAGTAGACAATCATAACGATGTTTTTCAAAAACCACCAGGATACTGTCGCTCTTACAAAACACAAGAACATACCCTATTGAAGGAATGGAATAGATTCGCTCTTGGGAAAATTATAAAAGAAAGTATAGCAGGCGGATTGGGTATGATAATAGCATGCAGACCAAACGGTACCGGTACATTTGTATAAAAAGGAATGAATATCAATGTCCATTCTATATAAAACAAGTTTCAACTTTTTGTTTTATGGCAGCATCATTGTACGTCAAACAAAGTCGTGTGAGTGTTTAATTTCAGATTTAAAAAAAAAAACTTTAAAAGAGAACAGACGCATTTGAATGTAAAACAGAAGTAAAACGACAGAAGACCGAAGATTATGTGGACACGGATTATCTCAGTAGGAAGTCCGTACATTGTTCCTTAGAATGGACATTGGAGGTGGTCTCCGTCCGGGAGTGAAGTTCACGCCTCTCCGGGAAAGTCTCTCGAGGACTGAAACAATCGGCGGGACCCTCGCGAGACCAACCGACTTACATCTGAATGCCCGGCACGCGAAATAAGTGGAGATTTCCCGTCGTGTGCCAGTCGACGCGTCAGTTGTTGCTAAGGAAAGTGTATGGAAATAAAAGCATAGCACCTCTTTGTGTGCTGGCGACTGTATGTAAGAAAAAAAAGAGAGCGAACTGAATGGTTCCAAGGACACTTGATAAATCAAATTAACCTACATACGTACTGCACGGAGGGATAGGACGTTCTAGAGGACCGTGATGCTGATGTCAAGAGCAGACACACATGTCGCTGGCTGTGGCTGTTGAGATACAAGAGGATTTCACAATATCTGAAGCCCTATTCGTAAATGCTGTTACAATTAGATTTCCTCATTTGAATCAATTGTTAACCACTAAACAGTTCCGGTAGGAATTCGTTTGCATTATTACAATGGCCTTGAGTTTGTTCAAACGTAACGTCATTTTTCACGGAAGTGCATGCTACAAAGTATAACTATCCATTGGCACAGTTGCAAACTCTATGTCCCATTCGTTGTATGTTTAGACCCAATAAAAGTAAACTGAATGGCAAACAAAATGACAGATTTATCACAAGAAAAGCTCCGTGAACGTGTTAGATGTTCTGTGCATTCCTGCCGACGTCATTGTTACCATCTGCCGAACAGAGAACGTCATGTCCCCCTGAGACAACAGGAATGCAAACTTTATATTCAGTCGTTAGCCACTTCATTATTACCGGCTATACCCCCCTCCCCCAGGGGAGGAGTAAACACATTTACGTACGGCTTCCTTTAGTCATGCAGACCAGGGAAACACCGGGCGGAATTTGCCGTGCGGTGGGGGCATTATCAAGGGTGTTAATTGTCGGTCATTTCTACCGCACCAAAGTCTGAGTTTATAAACTTCTCCACGGCGGATTGTGCTTGTAAGTGTATTGTTATGTCACTGCTGTAAAACGGTTATCCCCACTACTGTTGGTTTTGTATATGGAAATACATGTGTATGACCTTCTATCGCTATGTTAGCATATTTACACATTTGAATTTTAATGGAATAACTGAACATATCATTCCAATTACACAACATGTCAATATCATAGTTAGACAAACAGACAAAAAATTACTTCTTTTCTGATGAATGATAGGCGTCTAGTAACCCCGTCATCTTTATGAAAAAGATGTTTCTAACAGAATATACTGCTCTGTTATCTATCCCCTCCCACGACCGGAAAAAAAGAATTTGATTCCAAATCGCCCCCCCCCCCCCACAACGTGGTTAATAGCCCGGTATAACAATGCCCAATTAGGAATTATCACCGAATCGATAGACCCATTTTCATTACGTTCACAATTAAAGTGCCACTGGTTTTATCAGTAATGCTTTTTGTCATGTTTATCTGAGGGAAAGACTGGGAATACGTCTACCATACCTGCCTATTTGTTTGTTTGTTTCTTATATTTTGTTACCGTATATGTTTATCTCCCCTTACTTCAACGTTTGGTTCTATGAAGTATCGATACTCGGTCGGCGTAATATGACTCAACATTATATTGATACACTAGAGTCAGAATTACTCATTTACCTGTACTGGTACGGGAGGGAGTGAATCAGAAAGATTTGATCTTCCGAATCACTGACTTTGTCAAACTACATGTATATGGGTAAAGTATGGAACAAACGTCCGACAAAATATTTGTCACAGAAACAAGTTAAACTTGACATGTGGTCAGAATCCCATTTTAACAAATTTTAACGCAAGAAACTGTCTTTATCTGCGCAAACGCCATCTTTTTTTAATTGTTTTATTCGCCATTCTTCTGTAATTTCTTGGAGCCGTCACTTCTTGGAGCCATCTTGACGTCTTACCGTACACCAGGTGTTCACAACTCTGCCCCTAACAGCTGGTTATCTCTCCTTCTCATCTCCACGTGCCTTTCTTAAGACATGTTAATAGCCTGCATAGACTTCGCCTCGCCTTATCTCTTAAGGTGACACCTCTGCGGTAATTAAGGAGCCATGCGTTACCGGCACGCGACGCACACCTGTCGTCCTGCTACAGCCACAGACAAATTTATGCGTCAAGACAAGATTTCAGTCTGCAGGCGGCGCATATGCAGCGCGATCATCGAACTGTTTCTTGTATGTTCTTCTCTCTCTGTCGATTTTCAACCTGCCATAGAAAACATCGCGGGAGATATGGAATAACTCACGTGATTTATAAAAAAGAATTAAAAAATGCTTGTGTATGTCGCTGGTTTCAAGGTGTGGTCATACAGGTGTGTTTTAAGTTCCTTTTTGGTTCCACTAGAAAGAACGGAAGATTTGCGACTGTTTTCATAACCAGTTGAAGCAACACCAGAAATGTTGTCCTCACTTCCACACTTGTGTTCGTCCACACCGACACTTGTCTTATATCTGATCATATAATTCGTCCTCAAGAGTCTTTAAGACATTCCGGCACCTGTTACCAAATCTCCAGAGTCATTTGCTTCGGAAGTATTCTCTGAAACAGCTGCCATAAACTGGGGACAATCTCAGTCATTCTGAGACGCTGGCGAAGTCCCAACGATAAGTCACTCGTCTTCTCAACTTTTTCGGAATGTGGGCATCTACTTGAGATGCGTGAGATTCCTATCTAACACTTCCATCTCTATTCAGTTTGTATAAAAGGTCTGAAATGTTTATTTCTGGCATTTTCATTAGGTACTCTGCATGAACCATCTGAAGACTCGTCCCCTCCCCGACGCACTGTTCTATATCTGTCAACAGGGACATACATACACGCACATACACAAAACACGCATTATGTATTTATGACGTAGACTGTAGGATATTTTCCAAATATGCCCGAGTGATATACACTCTCGATAATTATCATGTGAATTATTTTCCCCAAAGAATGTCAGTCATCTTGTTCTGCGTCAGGCATCAGGATGAGAAACGGTTTCCGCACAATGTCCCAGCGGCGCGTCCTGGACATGACGTCGACACTTCCAGTGTGGGACGTCACGGCATGTCATGTCACAATGGGGACTTTGACCTTGCCTGTCCAGTCGCATGACGTTCAACATTCTCCCGGCAAGTTTACGACAAAATTTACTAGCACCTGTCCTGGAGCAACCATATGGTTCCCTACGGTGTTTTACGACTGTGACGTTTACGTACGATTTTGCGACATATTTGGGATGTTTTACGTCTTTACACTTGTGTTGCTGTCATGTCACATCTGTATTGAATGTATTGAATGTTTTCCTTTTTAAAGACGGGTTGCCGGTTTGCCGGGGTTTCTTGCTGTTCTCACACGTCAGCCGACTTGCTCTGAATTCTCAACCAGGACCAATTTTGTCATTTTCGCCGATTTTCTGGGGCCGTCTGGCCCCATACATGGGAAACAATAGCCCCAGCATGGCTAGCTATTGTTCTGCTAACCCGCCCGGCCCCATCTGCCCCCGTGCCTTTGTGCCGAGGAAAATAAATGTGTCTGGTCCTTGCACCCTCACGCCCTCCCCTTGACCCCGTGACCCCGTCCGTCTGGAGTGTATACAAGACGGCGGGAGGGGGGTGGTCACCTGGCCTTCAGACCCCCCTCCCCCCCTCCCAGGTCCCGGAAAGGGACGCGTCGTCGGCACGCTCTGGCCACGCGTCGGCATCGCCCGGGGGTGAGGAGGGCCGTCAAATTATGCAGCCCACGTGCGCCTCAAAGGGAAACTTTTGTTATGCAGATAAAGTATTCGTGTGCGGGACTAATCAGTCATGTGGGCTTACTGGACTAGAAAGACCCATTTTTCATATAAGAGGGGCGCAACGTTTGCTGTACGCAAAATAAAACTTTGTAAAGAGTAGCAAATCTTTTACTTTTCTCGTCGGCAAAACATTCCGTGTAGGATCTTCTGTACGTTAAGTACTGAGCGAGTCCACCCATACACAAACAGCTGAACTTATAAGCTATATGCATATATATATCTGCACATGCAGACGGTATCTAGCGTTGATTACATACATAGATGTCAAGGGCAACAATATAAGCACGCACGGGAGGAATATGTTCGATAAGCTGAGATCTACATGTATACAGCCGCGGCGTATCCTGGAAAAGGGTATCTTAATATGCGCTTTTCCCATGGAGCTTGTCTCCCATCCCAAATCCACGGTGTCTAAGCGCAACTGCTAAAGTAAGCTTCTTGAGATTCTTCAAATCAAAAACACATCGACGACACACCTCTCCAACCAATCTCCATAGGCAGACGGCGGGTAGTTATTGCCGCTTTTCGAGGCAATCAGTCAAAGTGCATTACTCCTCAGAATGGGAGCGCTGGAGCGCTAATCACCGCCTCCAGCCAAAATGCATAAATTCTGCCCAAATCAGCCAAGCGTGCTCAGCGCAGTTTATTTGTTATGAGGAAAGTTAAAACCCCCGCCGAAGAACGGGAGAAAAACAATGGCGTATCCACGTAAACCAACCCGTCAGCTGCCAAGATCGTTGATCCGTTTCCATGGTAATGGAATAAACCGGGGTTTAATGGCATGAATAATGCATATATAAAACAGTCAAACATCGCACGGACCGGGCGACCATGTCGGCAGCCGCGTATTTTCCACCTTGTTGACAAAATATTGAAAGCTGCGATGTCGCCATCTACATTTATTGAAGATCGGTGATATCGATGGTTGGTGATGCGCAAACAGAACCAGACATTTGTAGGGATGAATAAATATGATAGTTAACAAGAAGTACACAACTGTACATGTTATGTTTTCATCTAGTCTGTCCTACTTCTAAAGTTTGCGTTCATCTTCCTCAGTTCGCGAAAGATATCACTTGAGGAGCTACATACCGCCGGCCCTACACGTTGTAAAGAAAGAACAATAGATGGGAAGGAACCAAAATCGAAATTGTTGACATGATGATGTCTGCTGCTGAACGTAAAGTTCATGATATTGTTTTATCTTTTCCTTCAGAAACATTTCTAGACCACTCTTACCTAAATTAACAGGTGGTTGCTGAGGTTGATGGCGAGGTGACAATGCAGAATGTTCAAGAGCTGAGGACAAGAAAGAACAGAATCATTGCGTGATGTGATACAGCCCCCCCCCCAAAAAAAAAAGATGAATGAAGCACACTGCAGACCGCAATGGACCATAAACGGGCTAATTTCAGGTGTCTCCGAAATGTACGTGCATCTCTGCCCGTAACGGTTTTATCCCATGATACCATCTATCCCTGCGCGGCTATGGGATATTAGCGCTGCTGGGGTCAGTGCCCGCTTGTAGGGGTTTCAGAAATATCAAACATAAACTGTATAGACATCCATAAAAATGGATGGAAAAACATTTATTCTGTCAAACTATCATAATATATAGGACGAAAATGTATGATAGCCCAACGGAGCATTTCTCTCTGATTTTTGTAAGCGAAAAGACTGATATGATATGGCCGTGGGTGAACTTTTTACTGCGGAAATTCCCAACGGAGGACCTATTATGTCCTCATTCATTAATCAAGTATTGCAACATTAAACACGTAAATGCATAAAAAAACTGTGTACAACCCATCTGTACATAACACGGTCATAGCAAGTGAAATATCCAAATATCCTATAAACACAGGTAAAAGTCAAGCGGATTTCGGAAGGAAAGTTCCTCCGCGGTTCCTCCGCCTCTCCAATGTTTACTCATGTTTGAACCCCTCTCATCCCTGTGGATGGCAGATCTGATCTCTGTGCGCCGAAATAATTACACCCGGCCCCAATATTAAGTCGTGTAATTAGGGAGTGGAAACGTGATCCACAAGTAAAGGTGCTTGCGTGCGGCCGCCCAGTAATTGTCATCAGCAAAAATATAATGAAATTTTCAGCCATCGCGACCTTTTCATCTCATTTTGCACTATTTTTGGCTTATGTTACCGGGGTGCCGAAATGAACGCGCCGGCGATACGTTTATCAAGAATGCCGTGCGATGAAGCGAAGTTTGGACGTTTTCGATCCGGTGTTGTTGAACTATACACTGCTCTAACGTTAGTACATACTACTGTCAGTACAGAGTTACTCCCAAATATCAACGTTATAGTATTTTAAAGAAACATTTAACACGAAGACCAAAAAGGCGATGTGAATTCTGTTCATGGTTGAAAAGAGGAACAAAGTTGATAGAAAAGTGACAACATCACACAAAATGAGGCAGACAATTTCTTTAATCTCCTGTGTGTGTAAACAGTAACGCCTAGCCTTGGGCGCATGATTACTCGGAATACAGAATGAGATGAAAAACACACCCGCAGTACAAGCTATTAACGTTCTACATAGCAATTTGGAGAGATTAGCTGAGTCCAAATGCAGGTAGATGAACGACGTGGTAAATACCAAAGTTCGCGTCCATTCAGCCGGCTCTATTCACGGCGCCCGGCCCCATTCACAGCGGATGGGTAGCCGCGGGCTAACTTGCCGTAAAGCTGTCAGTGAGACTTTGAACGTCTCTGCTCCTTTGCAAAACTCAATTTTCGTGGCACAGTGAGTCTCCGGCGACATGAAAGGCTTGCGTCTTCGATTCCGTTGTGAGATGATGGACGTAACGGGGGCACATTAGTGAATATGCATCCAGCGCGGCATGGAAACTATCGTCACCAGAACATTCCTAGATGTTTTCCTTCTTATCGCTATCGACCTGAATTGGCAATCTTGTGTGCGACATCTATCAGCCAGCAGGCCTGTGGGAAGCACCCAGGCGTGTATCTAACATATCTCAGCAGAAATAACACCTTAAGTCGACGTGTTTACTTAGCTACAACACTTCAAAGTCCTGTCATTTTTTCCCTGAATTGGTTTTCATTCGGCGCACCTGCCACGCGACCAGGTATGCCCGTACACTATGCGCCTGCATTCTACAAAGGCGAAACCAAGCAACGCAGGACACAACCTCCCCCGTCAATTACCCTGGATGATTTGAAGGATTCTGTAGACAAACACTGCCCCTAAGGAGAGACGTTTGAGGAATTGTATGGTCAGGTATTTGGCAGGTAAATGTTCGTCTATTCAGCCCGAGAGTGTTTCCTGACTTTGTTCAGGAGCGGTGTCACGGTAGGAAAAGCGTACAGTATTTCCCACTTGTGGACCAGATTACCTGCCTTACAAGTAACGCCTCGCACCCGGCACACCAAATCGTCCATGAACGTTTTGAAGTTTGGAATTCCTCCCGCCCACGTGCTTCAAGATGACTAGAA
The DNA here is from genome assembly GCF_001625305.1 of Branchiostoma belcheri. Taxonomy (NCBI): domain Eukaryota; kingdom Metazoa; phylum Chordata; class Leptocardii; order Amphioxiformes; family Branchiostomatidae; genus Branchiostoma; species Branchiostoma belcheri. The sequence goes on along the minus strand of NW_017804165.1, from coordinate 327,466 downwards.
GTTCCGAACAAATAGAAAAATAAGATGACTAGAAGTCTCGAACAAAAGTGTTTTATGACTCAGTAGACCTCGGTGGTCACGAGGTCAGGCAAAACAAAATAGTCCTATAGTGTCCTGCGTAAATTGACTCTTCGTTCTGTGTAGTCAGAAGGGTGCGATGCTTTGTAGTTGGAATCGGGAGAATGATTAGTACAAACCTTAACAATGTCTGTTTTCTGTGCACTTGTCCATGGCAAGGCACGAAATCGGGCAAAACAACCTGGTATTTTCATAGGCTATTTTGTACCCCAGGAACAATATATGTACCTGACATGTTGATAAGGTTCAGACGCTCCAAACTCTGTCTATTGTCCAGGTAAAGGGACGTTAGGTGTGCTCGGTATGGCTGGGCCGAATGTCTCTGAGAAAAAGGGATACTTTGTCTCCTGTGTTTTCCTAAGCCCTTCGACCCACGCCATGTTAAGAACGCAGAACGGAACACGAAAGAAAACGCGAAGTAATTTCTAGACAAATAATCTGCCTGCTGACGGAGGATCCACTTAAGCCTGTCGTAAGTATCTCTTTAAGGCGCCTTTATGTTTCTACCTGACCACGCGACCCTGTTTGACCTGACGATTAAAAGCTCGTAAACCTTTCATCTCGGTGCCGGACGGACAGTGGAGGCCAGAAACGGCAACCCACGTCCCAATCACGTCATGAATGACACCCTTAAAGTCGTGCGATTTGGAAAAATCCACCCTTAAGAAAGAACGGTCTTCCAACCGAGACGGGGCAATAAGTGGGAGTCCCGGGGTGACCACTCGGCTTGTTGATTCTTCACAGAATTTGACGTCGCGCTATTCTGGTCCTGTCACTCACCTGTCCTGATTACCTGCAGCAGCACCTGTCTGTAAGCCGCTGTTTGCTTAACACTGCCTCCAGACTCAGACACGACGACCACCCAGGCACCCCCCCCTCCATGTATGAGATATGAGATGGGAAGTCGATAACGAAAGGCTTATCTACAAATCAGTATAATAAGATTGCTGTCTCAACTCTGCCTGCTACCTGTAGGAGTGTCAGCAATGAATGACCAAGATTTTGTTTGAAGTCTTGCCTTTTCTTCAAATCTGCAACCAAACTACAGATTCCGTCTTAGGCTTGACTTTGTAATCTCCCAGCAGATCCTAGGGTGGCAATAGACAGTATCAAATTGTCCAGGCAGTAACAATGGGCCAGGGAGGGTCCTATACGCCACCCAAGACTGTCTTATGCCACTCTAGGATCTGCTTGGAGATCATGACTTTGCACCTCCGTGTACGGAGGTTTTGTTTTCGGTGTGTTTGTCCGTTGTTTGAATGTGTATCCACAGTTATTTGAATGCCGTTGGACGTGAGTAGGAAATGGTGAAGCCGCAGAATGACACGAAAGCAGGTCAAAATGGTCTCCTTACAGGCTGGGAAAAAGTGAGGCCTTCGATTCCTTCTTGTACTTGCAAACGTCTTTAAAATCCAGGTTCTTTCTTTTATGGAACTTTAAGAACCGCGCATGTTTTTCTTCACAACCCTGATAACTGTGGAGTTTGTTATTGAAGTTCGGGTGCTTTTTGTGTCCCACATATCTCTAAACCAGCCTCAGGACATTAATTCTGCTGACACAGTATGTGTATGTATCACTATGCGTGTGGTAGACACTACTACTATGTGATACTTGCAAAGCTCTTTGCCTTGCGCCACTTAAGAAGTTGAAAACTGTTTTGTTCCGGTGAAAGATGCGTCTGTATCACACCTGTCACGCAGAGGTGTTTACACGTTATGTCCCCTTGTGATCCGATAGGGCAAGAAAACACACCATTGTCGGGCAGAGAGTAGAAAACTTGTCTTAATCCACCCTCTCCAACCCCGTGACACGTTTTCAGCTTTAGTTTTCTGTGCCGTCGGCAGGTAACAAATATAGTCCTTTTAGAGAGACTCTTTCAGCTCCAAATTCCTTCACCATTCAGTCGTAAGTCGTGATCGCGCCGGTAACGGCCTGCTTACCGTGTACACCCATGCACCTTTACTTTACACCAGGTGAGAAGGGCCCTTAAGAGAGAACGCTCTTGTTGATGACAGGTAATTGTGTTACGCGGTGCCGTGTTTTTATAAAACGTTACAACGGCGGGTTACTTTAATTTTAAAGTACAGGAGGTGTGACAAGGGCCTTAATGCCTCCATTTGCGGACGCACAAAGGCAGGTAGACAGGATCACCCTTCTGTCACCTGTCTCACGTACCCTTAATAAACACCATATGGTCACCATCTGCCACGCGACCGTGTTTGTCCTCACAACGCCAACAGGTGAGCCGAAGTGAGATACCTGTTCAGGTACACAGGTGACATGTCTCCAGTCAAGGAAAACGCCCCTCTGCAACTCTTGTAAATAAATGATACAGAGGGAAGCTTAAGTTGCGACAACAAACTGACTGACAACTCTCTTCGGCCTTGTGCATGTTTTATTGCAATGTGCCTTTATTGTTGTAGATACCACCGTGTATCAGAAATATTATCAGAGCGATTTTTATAACCTCTTGTGTGCTGTGGAGAGGGCACGCGACCGTTCAAGGTCAAAGGTGACGCCGCCGCCAACTTTAAAAATCATTTACAGCGTCAAGAGGTCGGACCATTTTAAGAACACTGCCCTGAGATGGGAGATCAAACAAGCACGCCAGATATGCTTGTTCTGGATACAGAAAAACATCGCCTGCACACGTAACCAGTCCCCTTGTCTTTACTCAGGTAGGCGTGTCCAGGTGTGTCGGCGCCATCTGCTCGACTCAGGTGTGCTCAGGTAAGGAGAAATCAAAGAAACTTCCGTCCGAGCGCGTGCACGGCACACGACCACCCCAGGTACACCTTTGTCACCCGAAAGTTCACACGACCCTTAAATCTTTTCTTCGGGGCACACAAACATATGGCAAGTGGATTCTCGCCGCTAACGGTCATTACGGCACTAGGGAGTGTCAGAAGATTTGCTGGTTACCAACAATAGCCTCGTGTCCAGCTTTTGTTCCATTCTCATCTACACGAAACTTAATCTCAACTCACAGAGAAAGTTATGCCATTCAAGACTAAAAAATGGTTCTGAGAAAGACCACGCATTATTGTACCGTATACACGGTTGTCGCGTGTTGGGGTACAGGTGTGCCTTTGTTCCCGTTCCGTTCTCATGGAACTTTCGGAGTCTTAATAACATGTTTTATGTGAAAGTTGGGAAGTAAACGTGACGACTATGTAAGTATATATCGCGTTGGGACTTCACCCTAAGGGGTCAGAAGGTGCACACCAATATTTGATAGAGATTTCATAGTAACATATTGTTTCTAAATTAGTAACGCGTTGAACTAAGAGTGGCTGGACGAAAACAATAGATGCAAACATCAGTGAGAAGACAGCTGTTTCGTGTGACATTGTAGAAAAAGGTTTATCTCTAATAAGGAAACCGATTGTTGGCCACTATTGTCCCTGAAGCTTGGAGACAAACGTGTTGACGTCTGTACCAATCTGTACCGGGATACACAACAACGACTGAATACTTGGGTAACCGTTCAGCAACTGTGTTTGCCCGAAGTCGTGCAAGTATGATTAAGGTTTTGCCCACAATCCTTCTTCCTTCTTAACAAAACTTAAAAACAGGAACAGCTGGCGAGCGGACGTGGCAACGCAAACGTACCGACTTGGTCGACAAAAGATGTTTGCGAAAGTTGGATTGGACGCGTTTCTGCGTCGGACGTTCTTGTTTGCCGTGGAGGCCGAACTTTGGCCCCGTGACGCAGTGCCTTTCCCCGATCTTATCAGCCTGTTGCTCTTTCATGTAACTTTATTGCTCCCGTTTCCTCCCCTCCCGAAAAATGCTCGAAATGACATGATTCACTAGCTTCTTATCTCGTATATCCTTAGGTCGGTCCAGGTGAGATAGAGGAACAGGTACCGTGTGTAAGGAAGTAGTGGGAAAAATCAACATACTGTTCGTCTTATCATGGTGAAAGCAGAATTACAGTTGGAAACTTTATTCCGGAAGATAGTTTGAACCCGAGGGCGACAACTTGCGCTTCCCTAAAGTTTTCCGGAACTTCCGCACCGATATTAAAGTTCAAAACAGGAAACGTGCTGGAGGTACTTTCTGCATTAGTGTCAAAATCTAACGTCGTGCTTCATACCAACCGATCTAACTGGTTACTACTGGTCACAGCAGACTACATGATTCAAAGCAAATACTAGTAGATATCAGGGAGGGAGGCAAGTTGTTGGAATGGCAGAACACTATCTCATAATTGCCGTTCGGCACGCGACAGTGTCCCGGCGCCCCGCCCCCTCCTCGCCATACCTTGTGGGCATCACCTGGCGTTACGGTAACTTACGCCACGCCCCCTCATTATAAATGCGAGCGCCCGAGGCTCTCACCTGGCCCGGGATGAAATGGGCCGTTGGAGAAAACAGAAATTTTGGGAGGGGCCCTTAATTTTAGGTCTACAGCCCATATAGTGGTTTATACTCATACATTAATCAGTCTATCTCTTTTGAACTAAGTTCCAAATGGCGATACTACTTAGTGGAGTCATGCTTCCTGCTGATTATTATTTGGACAAATATGAGGGCAATTAAGCGACCCCTCCTATTTGTACAAACTAACGTACAATGTACACTTGGGATCAGTCGGTGTTTACACACACTGTCACGCCATACTATCAGCATTGCTAAACCTGACCAGAACGTTGTTTTTCAGTTCATATCAATTGTTTATTGATCTCTTAGAACCGTGTGACATAAGGTTACGAAAGTAAGGCAATATTCCATAGTTATCACAAGAAGATTGATATGGCTTGACATAGTGACTTGGTATAATAGAAATGCGTCCTACGTTTTCAAATGCAGAAGAAAGTTTCTTTATAGTTTGGCAATACAGACATTTAGACCATTATGCTGCAAATCGCACTACTGAATACAACACAGCAACCTTAAGACTTCATTCTTGCCTTCGTTCCTAATACCATAAACAAAACCCCGCTTCTATAATGCAAGTCGGTACCTATAATGTATCTACTGTTGACAAGTTATTTAGAGTTCAACCAAGTAGTCTATACGTGTAGTATATAATAAAGTTTGTTTCTAGTTTGATCCTAACCTCCTCTCTCACGACCTCAATGAAAAGCGACCCGCAAGCAAATTTGAGCTATTCATGATTAAATAAAGGCACAGATAAACAATGAAGAAAAGCAGAAAAAAACAGCTTCGGCAATTTGCAACATAAGAAAAAGCGTCCCCAAGACAGTCCATCTGCAACAAGAATAAGTGATGGACGACCAATTTTCGTCCCATGAGGTTTATTGTGAGCGGGACATTTTTTCCGCTAGCGCCGAGCGGGCCATCTATCACACATGACATCCATACACATGTACAGTAGCCACTCATGTACGCCGCCAGGAATTCAACTGGAAGAGTTCTCAGCACTTAACAATTTCGTGCACAGAGGGAGGGATGGAGAGGGGTGCGTTTCCATTGCCTTGTTATTTTTGGGGCAACATTAATGTTCACACCATCACCCAACATGTGAGGACTTGTAACATCAAACAAACTCTATAGCCAGGTAATCGGCAGGTGGTGTCAGACAATTTAATGTCATCGTAACATAATTCTTGTATTCAAAGCAAACAGTACACCCACATGGTGACCATGGTTTTCTGCGAGATATGTTTCTTAGGGACATAACAATAAAACCTTGCATATGTGTTATACAAGGCTTTATATTGCTCTTCTGTGTTCATCTGAAACTGTCATCATTTTGCTGAGCCAAATATCTTTCCTGATAATCATTGTTGTTTCTGTTTGCGTAGTACTGATTTGAAAACAAGCAAGAAAACATAGACACAGAAAGTCATGTAAACAAAATCAAACCCCGGCGTCTAATGAAACCAGATACTAGTAACGATGGGATAACTATGGAAATTTTGGGATATGGAATGTTTGTCCTGGTTTAGAGGTGGGGGAAGAGACTAGTCTCCACCAGACTTCTTTTGCGGGGTGAATAAATCGTAGAAATCGGCCTAAAAAGGGTATTAATTGGCCAGAGAAGATAGCCGACCAGAGAAGCTCCATTGCCCCGCCATTGGCGGCTATCTTCTCTGGCCAATTAATACCCTTTTTAGGCCGATTTCTACGATTTATTCACCCCGCAAAAGAAGTCTGGTGGAGACTAGGAAGAGACCACCAGTCGTCCATCCATCAGTCTGTGACGGCGTTGGTTGGTGGACGTGGCAGAGACCATGCAGGTTACAACACGGACACGCAAACCATTCATCACCGGGTCCGACAGGTGTTCAGTAGGTACATGACAGGGGTGATGGAGATGGCGATTCTGCTGATGTTAGGGGTGAGAGATAGTAGATAGATACCGTCAGCACGTTAACGTTATCACGCACGCGAAGATCCCCAAGTGCGACAAGCTCATCAGTGTGCAAATGTATGCAGGTGAGACTGATGGTGGCCGGTATACATTTCGCGTGACCCCACCCATGGGATCTCAGTGCGTGTGAAATTTTCTACCAAACTTGTCCAGTTTGGGGACTACAGTATTTCATTTCCCCGTGCTGTAAAGCCGCACTGTGGGCGGGACGTGTCCTTGACCCTACGGAACTCCCATCGCGACATGCAAATGAAGATCTAACTAAATGTACGACAAAACCTACATTTCATCTCTGCTGCCTGTTTCATACCTGCCAAGAGACCGATGAAAGTTTTGAAAGCTTTGCCAATTGATAGTTCCCTAGTTGACGTCTACAGTTGCTTCCGATGGTACATTTTTAAGATCAGATGTATAACGTCACTAGTTATTAGTTATCGATATCGTTGACTGCAGTTATTATCATTCTTTGGCAACTTGCAGGCTCCTTCCACTATATATATATAACTATCGGTCTTGTCAAGAGAACAAAATGTAGCTTGAAAACCACAACAGAAACTTTGCATAAAAGAGTCGTTTGAGCCGTCGTATTTCCCAAACACACGAGAAACATCTGAGAATAGAAGCTACATTCGTTCCCACAAGTTGAATAATAGGGAATTCCACGTTTTTGTTCGGGACGCTCGTTTCTCATGTTTAGAATTTCATGCATGTCAGATTTGGAGGCTTTGAAACCCGTTGAATGCAGCACGCGTGTGGGAGGGATCAGTCGTATGCCTAGCTGCCCCAGTCCACACAAACTTCACCCAAAACACCACAACAACTTAAACAACGTCACCACGGTGATGACTGAAGTGTTTTCACGTCATTAGGGGCCCACCCTGCACGAAAATACCCCGGACAAAGTTGATGAAAATCAAATTTTCGAAATTAAAGGGGGTTAAAAAGTGTGCACGCGACAGGAGAATGTTCGCGTGTGCCTACCAATCTGTCAAAGAAAGAGCCTCACAAAGGAAGCGTTTTGTCGGAGCGTACGAGGGTTCTAACTCACTTACGTACGTGGCTATAGCTCTTGTGTGCGCCGATAGAAGACGGGCGCGCCGTATGTAATGATATTGAGTCCGCTGTCCAAAACAGTTGCCGTTTTTGAAAGGGAAAATTTCGAGAGATAATTTCGTTAGTGTCGTTAATGTGGGCCACGTCTCCTCCGTTGTCATCTTTCATCTTGTCATCATGGCTTACAACCAGACGTCTCTCACAGCTTCCAGCTGCTCTTGGGGACGGTGATGCTTTATCCCAAGGACATCCACACTCACAAGTCAAAGCCAATCATCACACGTTCATAGCCTGAGTGTCAGCCTTTTTTAGCTTTCGTCCGCTCTCCACGACCCGCTACCGGGCCAAAAAGCGGATCGTGGGGAGCGGACGAAAGCTAAAACTCAGGCTGACACTTTCACGGACTCTCGCGTTCTCCATCCTCTGTTCTCCATCAGCGTTTATATAGGATCATCCTTATCGCCGTGTTCGCATATCTGAGGGATGTCATGTTGTGATAATATATATTTTACCATAGCCGGGGTATTCACCCTGCCTATCAGTATCACCAAGTTCCCACGTGAGACCGTTTTCGTGCTACAACTAGCGTCAGTGAAGTGGCATGGAGGCTGTAGATCCCACGACTCTTTCGGAAAGGAGATGTAGCTTCGTATCAATCGGGATTTAGAGTCAGGCTAATGTAATGTTAAGACCTAGATTCAGAAATGTAAAACTGCTACTGAGGTCTATGGACAGTCGGTCTCCCTCAAAACATCCAGGGCTTTTCTGGCATAGGCGTCACCACTCCTGTTACCACTGTAGTTGAGCGATGGACCGAAATTGGTTACTGCAAAGAGAGCCAGGGTAGACCTCCACTCTTGACCCACTTTTCCAGGGCAGCCGTTTAAAGCACCTGTCAATCATAACAACGTTACCATGGCAACAATGTATTGCTGGTTGTAGACTGATTCGCTATCGAGACGTGTTTAGCAAGCTACCCGATCCTCTGGGAGAAGCCGTCAGTTTTTATTAATGTGAGCGGGGAATACAATCGCTGTATAATTCCTCAGGATGGGTCCAGCTAGGCAGACGGACACGCTTGGTCGAGCTCATTTCCATCCGCAAATTTGTGGAAGGATTGGAATAAATTTGCTGGGGGCCGGGCTGTTACCGTAAAAACGCTTAGAGTTGGGCATGAATGACTGTGCCGATATTCCTGCACAGGTTTTATGCGAAACATTATTGGATACACGAGCAATACTTGCATTGGGACAAATCCGTCCAAAGCTAGTATCGGACATGTGTGTAACCAAGGACCTTGTGTGTAACCCTGTATCAGCCACACCGTAGCGAGGTCTTCCGCACCAGATTATCGCTTAGGTGAGACCACAAGTACGAGCAATCAACTGAAGAGAATTCTCCACTCCCCAGACAAGACAGACGCAATAAAACAGTGTGTATTCATGTTTTCTACATGTGTAGTACAGGAAGGGGAGTTGTCTGCCGTGTCTAGCGTACCGTAGCTTCTCTCACAAACTTGCCATTTAAACCGTAAAGCTGGTGTATCACAGGATCGGAGGGAGCTGCCATGATAATTAGTCCTGGGTATGAATTGTGCATAAGACACAAATGCAGGATTTTTGATGAATGCGGGGCATAACAATAGGGAGACAGGGCGTTAGGATCTCAAATTACCGTTTCGGTGGGGGTGGGGGGTGGAACTTGGATAGTTCCTTCGTTATGCTATCATAAACTGTTATGTCAGTCAGACACAAAATAAATTCTGTGCATACCTACCGGGCATAACTGTGAAAATGCGTAAAAGCAAGAATGGCTCATTTTGTGTCAACTTCTGTTTGCCATGCACCACCGAGCACAATGTCATCATTTTATTGAGTGAAATAACCAAAATATTTACCACCCTTTACTTGCACTGCCGTCTGAATACGGCAAAAATGTAGTAGCTTGTTGTTTAACTAATGAACATCAGACAACCTATTAGAGCCAATACACATCGGTTATATAAAAGATCGGTTTGAAGATAGGTTAATTAACAAGTCGGGGGGAAAACTCATATTTCCAAAACAGGACATTTTTTCCTGACTCCTTCTTTCTTCGCTAAAACGGTGATTCAATGCCTGGTAGGAATGACACATCTTGCGGTTTTCGGAGCGGCGCTGAATTAATAACCGTCTCAAAGAGTAAAGGGCGAGTCGTAAATAACCTCGCCTGTCAACATCGCACCGATAACATTGGAACCTCTCAACATTTGTCACAGACGACTGCAATAATCTACCAATGTTTGCACGTGCTGCAGAAATGGCCGCGTGTAGAGAAAACACAAAAACAAAACGTTCTGGCGGTGTAAACAAATATTTTGGCATTTCGCGATTAGTGTTGTTCTTGGGGCCAGTGGCATCCCGCTGGTAGAATTTGATATTGCACTTTCTGTGTGCTGAGATATTATTGATGTCGGATTTACATGCGTGAACAGTATGTCAGGAATACAGATTCTGTGCCTTTAATTGGCAATTTTTTAGGACCCAGGCGCCATGTTTTGTAGTAGTAGTAAACCAGGTGTGTGGCAAAAACAACAACAGCGTTTGCTCCATTTTGCAGGAATATTTAGCAATGGGCAGCAAATGACAATCATATTGCTTAGCGCAGATGGCAGTATGAGTTCGAAATCATACCAAAGTATAGCGATATAGATGATGATGAATGAGTCATTTTTGTCAAAACAACACACTTCTATAGTGGCAATCCACTTCATGTAAGGCCGATTCCGATGGCGGTTCTTAATCACCATTGATCATTTTTCAATACACGGATTAGGCCGGATTACAATAGAAAATTGCCCGAATTTGTAGATGAATGAAAGAATTTTGCATGATTCGGGCTGTATTTATGACAAAGTGTGAGGTGTGTAGTCACCAAGGACAGGTAATTGCCATGGCCTTCTCCCGGAAACGGGCCGCCGTCGGTTCTCATGTTTACATTGTTGGACCAATGGAAGAGGAGGAGGCGGAGTGGGCGTTCAAATTACCGCGGCGTGATTGGCTGTCTCTTCTATCGAATTGCAGAAGTCGCGCGACCTGATTGGTCAGCGGGGGATTTCGCGGTGACGTCTTCGGCGTTGATAAGAAGGCCATGCTCTCGGTGTGGACAGCCAGAAATCAGACAGTCTTCCAAGCTGACGGTACACGATAGCTTGTGCAGCGTGTGAACGAGCACCTCGGACACACGGGCGGGCTAGACCGAAAGAACCGCACACACGCCAGGAAGGGACGTAAGCCATGGTACCACAGAACGGGAACGGGAGTACGGGCGGCACCGGCACGGGGGTGAGGGTCCTACCGGGCTGGGAGCACGCGGCGCCGGCCGGGTCAGGGCCTGCTGGCGGCAAGCCAACCATAACAAACATGGAGAGCGCCAGCGACTCGGACTACGACTCAGACACTTCGTCCTCCAGCGTGGACTCCAACGTCAGTTCCAACTCCAACGTCACGACGTCGTCCGACGGAACGTCCGCGTCCAACGACAGCGGGGCTCTGCTGGTGAAGTCGCCATCGTCGGCCGGGTCGAACGGGGCGGCCTCCCCCAAGAGCAAGAAGTCTTGCCGAGACGGCCACATCAAGCGCCCGATGAACGCGTTTATGGTCTGGTCCCAGATCGAGCGCAGAAAGATCTCCGAGCAGGCACCTGACATGCACAACGCCGAGATCTCCAAGCGGCTGGGCCGGCGGTGGAAGTTGCTGAGTGCCGAGGAGAGAATCCCCTTCATCCGCGAGGCCGAGAGACTGAAACTCGTGCACATGGAGACCTACCCGGACTACAAGTACAGACCCAGGAAAAAGGTGAGAGAGAGCCCCCGATCATTCATTGATTAGATTCTTCTAAATTAGATTTCGCACGAAGTGTTGCCATCTGTCATCTTCTTGTTTTTATTTACATGTGCATAGTGGATGTGATGCCGGAGCGGCTTGATCGGACCAACTGTTCGTTCCAAGTATTTTTATGTGCGTGGCTCAAGTGTATGGTTCATAACAGAAACACGCGTGTGTAGGCATATTTGCATGATCTCTCGCCCACGCTTGTTTGGAAGGAGGGCTTTCCTTCTGAAAACGGGTAACACAACTTTCGTTTCCCACTACTTCGTGCACGAAAGACAAACTACAGAGCTCCCCTCCGGAGTTTAAAGTTTCCGACCCAAATCCGATCGGCGAGATGTTCTCGAAACACCCCCAATTTTCACACCGAATTTCTAGCGCTGAATACATTACAGTAAAGTCTCGGGCCGTGCATGTTTACATTGGGCCTGGGCCTGCCGGCTTGCCTACTCCAATCTGCTTTGCAAACAAGTCCGTTCACAGTCTAATTCATGTCGAATTTTTACCGTCCTTCTACTTTGTATGGCATTCTTGTCGTTACTCCGTAAAAAGTCCGGAGGATCGCACGGCGGGATCCCCCCTGCGTCTCGTGGTTGACCCCGGCGGCTGGGCAGGAGCGTCGGGCCGTCGGGTCGTGTTGCATGCAAGTGTAATGTTGTCCCCGCAACTGTTACTGCTTGTAGGGCGATAAAACACAGGCCTAAACGTAAACACTGCTCGCCTTTTTTGGCCATCGCAGGCCTTTTCCCAGAGCACAGGTCAGGTTTACACCTAGTTTTACAAGGAGTTACTGTGTGTTTTGCTGTTATTTGACGATTTTCGCGTTTTCTTGTAGGTGAAGAAGGCAGAGGAGAAACCGAGCAGCGGATCAAAGAACGGAAAAGACAAGAAGAAGTCCAAGTCGAAATCCAAGAAGTCCAGCGGGAGCAAGTCGAGCGGCGGCGGTGCCAGGGAGCAGGTGAGACACAGCGGGTTGGCCCAGACCGCTCACCGGGAGAAGGCGCTCAAAGTGCCGAAGCTGAAGTTGACGATCGACCGCCGCTTCAGGGAGAGCATCGCGGCGAGCAAGGCGGTGGAGCTGCCGCCTTCCCAGCACACGCCGCCCGCCAAGGTGCCGTCTTCCCCCACCGCGCGCACGCCCGACCGCGCCGAGCCCGTCTCGTTCTACGACGACTTCGAGCCGATCCAGCGGCCCGCCCAGGCGAAGCCGGCGGCACCCGTCGAGACCCAGCCCGAAGCGCAGTCCGAGACGACAACGGACGCGGGTCTCCTGCAAACCTGTATGGACATGGGAACATGGACTTTATGGACCTCGACATTCCCGGCAGCAGTCCGTTCTTGGACCTGAACACCGTAGCGTCTCATTTCGACTTCCAGGACTACTCCACACCTGAGGTGTCCGAACTCATCCAGGGCGACTGGCTGGAGGCCAGCCTCGCGTCCCTACTGTGATTCATCCCCACTCCAGTAAAGCAAGCCCCTCTCCAGCCGCAAGCAAGGGATAGACGGACGTACACTTCATGTAGCCCTCTTGCGAGCTTACCAGAGTCGGACGGACTTCTTTGAGATTTATTTCAACTCTGATTCCACTATTTATTAGGGGACGCGCCTGAAGGAGTCGATCCAGTAATCGACAGTCAAGTTGATTACCGGGGTCGTGCGTGGGATCACACACGGACTACTCCATGAAATCACCCAGCGAAGGAAGTTCTACCACCGATCCTGGGTTCGATCCCCGCACTCGCGGCAAAACCGGATGTGTACATACAGCCAGACGGACTGTCCCCTGAGCGAATTACATCGTGCCTGATCATTCCGTACAGACTCAGATTTAGCTGTCCTGAAATACAGTGCACAGTGCCTGAACTTTCCAGCACCATTCCCCTCTGAGATTGTCTCTGAACTCTGCCTACCTACCGAACTTATGTACATTCCAGGCAATTTTTCTAACTGTTTTGATAAATTTTGTACATGTTTCTAATACAGAACCAGGACAAGCCAGACAGATTTTGTACATTTTGCATAGAAAAAGTGATGTAGAATCCCTGTATATGTTTAGCAGACCCTGCAAATGTTGTGCATCATGGAACAAAACCAGAATTTTATATATCTGCATCCTACTAACAAGGACTTGCCTTCAGAAGTCTACCTTTTGTAAATTTGAGCCATGACGTTATATTTGATTGGCAGGTGTCAGTCAAGAGTAGGTCTAACCTGAAAATATTTTGTAAATTGGAGAGTAAAAACTAACCCTGTATATAAAGTTGTGTGTGCCTGACTGGTCAGGTCTAGTGAGGGCTGTATCACTAATATCAGCCTGATAGTGATTGGATGGTAGTGTAATATTTACCGGTAGTGTGGGTAGATTGAAAATGTTACCCTCTATATCGGGCAATATTGTAGCATTTCCAGCCTATTATATATCGGCGATCTTTGTTGACCTGTCGCCTCCATTTCTTCCATCAATGTTTGTTGTATATGCAAAGTTTTGATACCAGATCACGAGTATTTTGCTAATATATGATGTTTTGCTGCTTTTGTACGTAACTTGATATCAGTTCTTTTGTATCTGGAGATTTTCTACTTACTCTTTATCACGACATGAATACCAATTCAATGACTGTGTTTCTGTGAATGCTTTAGTGAGAACCGTAGGTGTGTAGAGTGACCATTAGGAAAAGTCAGACAGGGACCGTCCATTTCTAAAAGGGCGGGGTGGTGGTGGTGGTTGCAGCAAGCAAGCTAGGTACTAAAAGAACTCGGACCGTGTGAAGTAACTCGCTGTCAAATAAGGCCAGATCCAGTTTAAACATCGCCGGTTGTTTGTCACGAGTTGCCCGTGCATGACAATCGAGGTGGCCCCTCGGTCCGGTGCGTATCAATGTTATCACCGGCCCGCAATCTTCCCCTCAATCTCTACCGGGGAACTTCCACAGTGACTCCGCCCAGCGACCGCCCCACGGTCCGGTATTTTTAGCCGCGGACATTCCAAATTATTTACCTGCTAATGTCTAGCTTCGTACTTTAACTTTCAAAGCTGCCCCCAACTTATGTAGATATTTGTATATCAGATAAAAGCGAATCGTCTAGCTGACAAGTGAGTCATACGGAGATGTTAGATATTTCTAAGGCATACCTCGGGTCACAACAACACAGCATTTCAGATCAAAGGTGAGAGGCAGGGTACATAGCTAAAGCCGAAGTCCGATGCCGCGGACTTATCGCCATAGTTAGGGGTTAATACGCCTGAATCCCGACCCGCAACGTAAACACTGGCTACGTGTTTCCAGTCATGAATCACTAACGAGATCTCTAAAGTACCGGTAATTCACTAAACGACCTTATGGAAGGTCAGCGGCTAGACAGATTCAACACCGCGGCTCGTTCAGAACTTACAAAAACAAACTGGCCACACGGCTTGCTGCAAAAAAAGATTTTTATGTTCTCTGTTGACCTAGATTCGCCGGAGATACCGTGTGGTAATAGCACACAAGTCGCGCCTGCAGTCTGCTACTGAATAGAAGAGACGAGTTGATTGAAGGATAGAGTTGAGAAATTGAGCGTTGGGTGACGTCCCAAAGAAAGCCAGTCAGGTGGAACGGTGATGTCGGCTAGCCCCTCTCTGGTCTTTCTCAAGTCTGTTGTCTGTCGACGCCTCGCTGAAGAAGACTGCCCCGTCCCGTCTCTGTGCCTATATGTTGTCTGGATCTCACCCATCGTCCTTCAGCAGAAACTAGAAAGGTTCAGACAGAATACTGTTGATTTTTTCAACCATCGTATAAAAATGGTAGCGCGTTTACATGAAAAAAAGATGATTACTAGTGTAACTACAGGTTGTCAACTATACAGAGACGTAGTTGGGCGTTTATGTGCGCCAAAAAAAGCAACGCATGATGTCGATCTAGTCAATTTAAAAGGGGAAAGCAATGGTTTACCCCTGGACTTGCAGGTGGTACGAACTGACCATTGGGAGTGGTCCTGAAACGGGAGCATGCCCAGCGGGCTCGAGCCCTGCAAGCTGTCGCCCCACGCCGCTGTTCCAGCCGCCTTGCATAGGCCTGGCGTGTCTGTGGCCTGTAGGGTGAGCTGTGGAGTGTGCTGCACACTTCTCCTGCCGACGGAGGCAGTGCAGAAACAGAACTCACTTCACTTCGTGTAACTTAGAAACCGTACAAACGGTGCGGGAAAACATTCCCTGTACTGTCACCCAAGGATAACAGCCCGATCTCTGTCAATATTTGGGACAACAAAACAGTCGCAGGAGATATTATTATAATTAGGTAATGCAAGCCTCTATCTATTAGATGTCCTTGAGTGATGGGTGTGTATTCTGGTGACAGTAATCCCTTTGCCTTGTAGCCATCTCTTCCTCTCTGCAGGCCATCCAGAGAATTTATCGCGTCTAGCTTCTCAGGCCACATCGATGACCGTAGCCCAGGACATCAGTCACGATGCGGTTCAGGTCCTGCACAATGTATACTAGCTATACATCGCACCAGATCTGAGTACGATCAGATGTTGTAGAATGGAAAGAAAAAAAAGTTGAGTTCTATAACGGTTAGTATTGTTGGTATTGATGTGAAGTACAGAATGTACTATCAACCGCGATCCAACCTGATTTACGGTAGTGATTGGCCCCCTGGCGAGTTATACATGATTGCAGAAGCCAAAACACAACTTTGGTATTGGAGGGGGAGAGGCTGTAACCTCTTTGCTCCAACTTCGTTTTCAGTCACGCAGACCGTGTTTTCAGCTCACCATTATCAACTGGGGGTGTTCACAAAGTGCTTATTACTCGCTGTCATATAAGGTAATTGATAAGGCAGTACTTGGCAACACAAAAAGGAAGAGCAAGAGCATTTGTATCTAGGGGATGAAAAAAAACAGGATGATAAGTTTTTCCTTTTGCTTACTGTATCTGACCATCGCGTTCTGGTGCAATATCATTGAATATGCTAACTCTTCCGCCGGAAAAAAACATTTTATAAAACCTAAAGGTGTGGTGATATTGCTGTGATAAAGAAAACATTTGAAAACGTGTCGATTTCTCAGGTTTTCAACAAAATGAGGAAATAGAGGTCCCCAACTACTAAGGCTTCACAACAACAACAGGGCTCTAATGCCCCACCCCCTCACACGACCTCTGGGAACGGGGGCAAGGGGTGCCCACCCCCTCACATGACCCTGGGAACTCCGGGTGACGTAAGGGGTCAAAGGCCAAGTCCCCCGTCTGACCTATCCGTCTGGAAGTAGGCCAGCCTTTCTTGCGGGGACCTAAAAGGACCGGGGCCGGCAATTACCTATTTCCCACCGCCATTATCCGCGAGGTCGGCGACAGAGAGTCGTCCCGAGTGTTCCTAGTCCGCTGTGCCCCGTTACCGCCTCACTCCATCACTGGCCTGCCATGCGCTGATGATGGTGAAAAGTTTGTGACCGCTTGGGACTTGATTGATCGCGAAGTTCTTTTCAGTCCACAAGAAACGCGTACGGCTAAACCAAATTTATCATAGTCAGAACGATATTTTTGTTGCTTTAGGCTTGATATCTACATGCACCAATGATATAGCCCTGAACAATGATCCCAACTCTAACCCTAACTCTAATACAACCCTAACCCTAGCCTTGAACATCTGACCTCTTACGTATATGTGGCAGCTCAAGGATTTGTCTCAACACCGGCTGTTGCCATGACGACAGCCTCCTCCATCTGCCTGACCTGACCCCGTGACCCCTGACCCGACCTGTTGTTACAGTTTCACCATCACAGACGACGGTCCGATTTACAACATCCCTCAACAAGCGTGGAGGGAGTGTCGGGACCAACCGTTATATAGAGCAGTAAGCAACCGTGCTTATCCACCCTCAAAGTCACAGAAAGTTTGCAATAAACTTGACTTGATTTGACTTGACTATCATCAGCATCATGTGTTGTATCTTGTATCCTAGCTTGTTGTATCCCAGTGTTCATCTCTAGCGACCCCTCTTTATTTCTCTCCTAACTCCAACCATTATTGAACCGTAAGCAAGTTGCCAACTGTGCATATTCACCTTTAAATCACAGGAACTCTGCTCACATTGAGTTGTCTAATATCATCAGCATCGTGTGCTGTATCCTAGGGTATTCCGTTTCATCTCGAGTAATCACTCTTTATTTTCTCTCCGAACTCACCCAGTGTGGGAACCAGAAAACATTACAAGGGTCCATTGACCATTAACTCAAAAGTCTAATAGATCAAAGTTGTGTTAATAAATTACTAGTACCTCCTTGAGAAATACGACGTGGTATCTTTTGGTACAAGGTTGCGGCAGTCAAGTCCTTGACCCTCTCAACAGAAAAGCCTGGAAGAAGGACTGATGATCTAACTAGGTACATGTGTATGTGGTACAGGAGACCGTCCGTGGTGACCTCGCCGTATATTATGTGTGGAATGCATTTTATGTGTGGTCCGCAACAACGTAAAACAGCGGGAAAAGTCATCATATATCTCTCCAGCTCTGTGGTATATTTTTTTGCAGTCAAATATGTCGTGCACATGTTTGAAAATGGTAAAAAATAGAAGTAATAGAAACGATGACAAACTCTCATGTTATTCTCTGCTTCCTTGATTCAGGTCATTTGCAATAGATAACTAGCACCATACACATCGCAACCAACAGGTGGACACACAAGAAAGGCAATGAAAACCGATCTCGAGGTGAGCGTGGCTGTTCGACTTGCAAATTTCCAGATTACATGAAGTGCATTCTTACAAGTGAGCAGAATGTGAGTATTGGGTAGCCTCTACCAGGCACCGCGGATCGCTGGAAAAATAGTAGAAATTGGCCGAAATAAAGGGATAGAGAACCCGTGGGTCGCGAATTGGAGCTTCTATGGCCGGCTGGATCTTCTCTGGTATACTATCCCTTTATTTCGGCCAATTTCTACTATTTTTCCAGCGATCCGCGGTGCCTGGTAGAGGCTAAGTATTGGGGTCAACAGGAGTTCAAGGAAAGTTCCCTTTCTCCCGTAGGAAGGGTCAGCAGTACTCAGCACCGCTGTCTGCACATGTCAACTCCCATCTCCTGACGTCTGACACACCTCCTCTTCTTCACTCCCTCTTACCAAGGACGTTCTAAGATTTTCGTCTATCAAAGGATTGTTCCATTGTGGATTTTGTGCCTCAAGGCATCTACACAGACCACCTTGGTAACTCACCCTCTACACAAACTTTTTAAGAGCCTTCGTTAAAGTCGGGAGACTGATGACAGAATATATTGAGCGACATGCACCAGTTACAGATATAGGTCTAGGACCTAGGGGAGTTTCAACACTCTTCATGCATTGGAGGCGAGTCACTCGGATATCCGAACACATATGTACAATCTGCTTCTAGGACTTGTATCTGTGCATTATGATATTGCTATTTCATCATTAAGATATATGCGCCGTCATATCCAACTTTTCGGGTTTTTGTAGGAAATATCTTTTCATTCTTCTGTATATTTTGACACTTTTTGTGTCAACGGCAAACCCGAACGCAAACGGACGAACACGCATTGTTTGGGATGAGGAGTAAGGACGTTCTAAGTTCTAAGTGCTCAGCGCTAGCTACTTGTCCCGACAACTCCCCAGCTACCCTGCTGACAGTATAAGGTCGAATCTTCCCCGAGAAATCCGGACGTTCTCTCGCTGTTTGCCCCGGGGATTATAGCCACTTTGACACCGGAGAAGCCGCCGTCTTGACCCAGAACCCGGGCCCGATAACCACCCCTCACCCCGGGCGGTGGGATCGCCCGCGGGGGACCTGTTACCTGGTTAGCGCTAACACGCGTCGAGGGGGGAAATCCTTAATGGTCCCTAAGGGGGTCGGTTTGGACCATGACACCACTCTTTCCACCTGTTGTATCTGACAGAAGTTTTGCAACTTCACTTTATTTCTACTCAAGAGTGCTAAGACTCCCTGCCCACCCCCTAGATTTCTCTAAGACTTTGGATATATCTTGATCTGTACTCCAGCCACCCTGAAAGGCCTGGGAAATACTTGATCTGCCCCTAAGAGGTCAGCCGGTGACCGGACAGAGCGGAAATACAAACAAGCCCGGCGTCTTGAGATATCACAAGGAAACCATTGGCAGGATTCCTTAAGTACTGCATCAAGGCCAAACTTTTGGCTCGTGTATGAAAACAGCCACATTTTAGTACATGTTTGCTGTGCCTGATTGATAATTATCATCGACTTAATTACGTTGCACCGTTATCCGATCCAGTTTGTTTCAAAACTTTTAAAAAGTTTTAAGACATCTCTGACGCTGTTTAGACCCTAGGAGCTACTTGTCTGGGCCTGTCCTGTTAGCCTCCACCCAGAGCCTCCACCAGGCCTTCCTACTGGGGTACGGACTCTAGAATTCGGTTAAATAAGCTTAGGGGAATAGTTGGCCAAGAGAGTCGACAGTCCATGAGAGGGTAACGTTATTTTCCCCTTCTAACTGCGCGGCCAGTCAAACTCCAAGGCGCGGCCAAACTCCCATGGCAAATATTCTCCTATATGTACTAGTTAGTCTGGTATAGACTACGGTCCTGTCGTGTCGTGTCCGGTGTTTGAGCGACGGTAGGCAAGAGTCCGTCCTGTTCCCTGTCAGTACATGTCCGGTAACCCGAGCCTCTGCCCGACCAGCCCGGCCGCTACTGTATCCACCGGCGCGCCGCCCGACAAACTGGGCGTGAAATTAACTTTAGCCACCCTTTCGGCTGCCACCGCTTCGGACAGGTCCTTTTGAGAATTGCACGGAGTGAAGTCGGTTGGTTTTGATATCGGTGAAAGTGAACGGCATTCGGTTAGCCGTGACCTTGTTGTCCGTCTGTGTGTATCTTGTTGACCTCCTACGACCTTCTGGTCACCTCAAACGCGGACACACCCCACGTATGGATTACCTACCCGTGCTCTGTCTCAGCTTCTAGTTGCTGTGCGCAGCTGCCACTGGTGCCTCAAGGGCCTCGCCCGAGAAGCAGAGAAGTGCGCTTGCATCCTGCTGACTCGGCAAAATTTGAGAAACCACAAAACGACCGCACCCATCCACAGCCACCAACAACGATCCGTCCCTTTAATGCTTTACTTTAGACCAAGGGAAGGTGTGGTGGCAACAACATCACGTATATCTATGTATATATATAGTAACAAGAAATTGTGTATCAACAGTGCAATATGGCAGTCCTCCCTCAAACGTGGCTCTTGCTTATCTTGTAGAATCACCGTAACTTGCCTTGAAATTACCCCGTTGACAACGTCGGACATGCGAGGGTAGCAGGAATGCATGACACAGCCTAGACATAACACAGTATGGTGCAAGGCCTCGGTGGGTGGCGCTTTCAGGCACAACATACGGGAAAAGAGAGTTATAGCAAGGAGGTTACTCGAGAAGAACTGAAGGAGATATACTACTCAGTATTAGTATCTTTAATACAGAAAAGACTCGGTTCTTCGTCTGTTAGTCTGGCAGAGGATAGAGGAGTGGCGCCGTTTTTAATTTGCATGAAAAAAATCTGCAAACTCAGCAACTTTGGCCAAGTGTCTCCTTCAATTCGTCACATCTCGCAGACACTAGATGGCACAGGCTGACCCACAGATTTAGGGCCTGGTAGGCTGAAGTGACCAGTTCGACTTTCATTAAGGATTAGGGCCTCAGCTGTCCTCTCGCGCACGGTTCTGACTCTGTGTTTAGTGAAGGAGACAGCTGCACACAAGGGTGGTGGTCTTCAAGGAACATCTAATAGCAGGCGGTGAATCCTGCATACCGAGGCAAGCACGCAGGAGATGCGAAAACCTGATAGACCCAAGACACACTACATAGAAGGTTTGGTTGAGGCGAAGTTACGGCTGTTACCCGAGCTAGCACGTCCAGCACAGGTGTGACATGAGGTACGCACACACGGGAGCACAGTCTAAACACGACCCGCCGCACTGACAGAGATTGAGGAACCACCGTCATGGATACCTTGGTATTTATGGTTCGTAAAACCTCAATGTTGGAGCGGGCTCCGCATTCCAGCTGAAATGAGTGTGAAGTACCCGACCGGGTGAACTTATAAATAGAGCCATTAATCACGGAGGGACGGAGGGAGCGAGGGAAGGAGGATGGAAGAGAGGGAGGGGGGGTGAAAAAAAAGAGGGGGGCGAGATAGGGTTAAAAAGGCGGAGACGAAAGATGTGCAAAAGGCAGCAAGGTATAAAGAGACCTAAAGCCAGGTAAACAAGACCCTGTCTGGAACGAAGACAGGGAGGGTCAGGGGAGTTGGAAAAGGCTTAGCTGAAGAGGGGAGCGAGAGAGGGTGAGAAAGGAGGAGACGAAAGTGTGGAAAAGGCAGCAAAGCACAGAGGAGAAAAGAGCCAGGTAACAAGACCCAGTCGTCTGGTCTTTTAACAGGACAGGGACAGATCATAAACAAGGCAGGTGACAAACAACAAAGAGATGGCCATGATAAATAGATTGGATGACAACCTCAATTGTCAGCTCATGTCAAGATCCGCCTAAATAGACTCAAAACATGGTGCATAACAGCTTTTCTTCTCACGTGGCCTCGCGTCAACACGACACATGACACAGGTTGTCACTACGTACTGTAGATCTACTCTGCACGACAGGACAGACTGAACCCTTATCTCTGAGTTTCAATACCCTGTCCTTGGCCCATCCAGAGGCTGGGATTCTTTAAAGGCATCCAGTGCAGTTTTTAGGGCTTGGAAACCTGATTTCTCAAAGCCAATATTCTAGTCATCTATCTACATACTGAGTTGCAACCACGTGCACACTATCCCAATGTATATTGACCCTCATGTAGCAGAAATTCCCAAAATTTTGACGGGAAAAGGTTACTGGAAGGGCCCTGAGCTGATTTTTAGGGTACCACCCAGAAAATAAACGACTCATCTTGAGGCTTGTGTCTGCAGTTTTACATACCCAAAGTATGAAATGCTCAGTCAAATGTGCTAATGTGAAGCATATATATGTCAATATCATAAAGATTGCCTTATTCAGAATAATTGCAGTTCTGCTGCCCGGAAATCGCATTGGATGCCTTTAAGATTCAAGATCCCTGACCCGAACACCTGTCGACACACCTTCCCTCCCTGCATAAGACCGAGACTGAAGGTAAACATCGGCCTCCTCGCACGTCAAGGCTGTCTGCATGCAAGTGTGCCTTGCCCTTGACCCTCGCCTTGGGACATGGCTGCTTTTTAGAATTGAAGCGTCGCATAGCGAGAATGGGTTGAACTGCAGCAAGTACGCACGATAAGCGCAGTACATGCCGTGTTCCTTCGTAGATTTCTTAACCTTCGTGAGAAAATATTCCCCTCTTCAACCTCTCAAATCGCTTAGAAGGCTTTCCTATCCAAAATTAAAGCTAAGATGGATAACATCAGCTCACTCTTACAACTACTAGTAGGATCAGTGCAGGGGATTTGGGGGATTTTACACATCGTTTCACTCAAGTCCCTCACAATTTAGACTTAAAGGTATCAAGTAGCATCTTCTCTCTTATATCATGCATTGGCAACTTTCTTAAAGACCACATCAAAGGTCCTGTGTTCCTTGGTCTATTCTTAACAGGTGTGATGAAGAGTAGCTGGTAGTTTGATCTGTCGAGCCTTTAACTGTCGGAAAACGACCGTGAAACGAAAATAATTGACAGCGACGATGGCTTAGATTGTGTTCGCCTCTTGTGTTTTCTCCCGCTCTGCAAAATTTCCGACCGACCACATCAAACAAGCGCCCACCTTTCTCCCCACGTCACGGAGTCACCTGGCGCTTTGATCTCCGCCGCGCGTGACGTCGCGCCTTGCCAAGCCTTTGATCCCGCCGCCTCGCAAAACAAGCTGGCGCTCCCTGGGTTCGGCCTGGACAGGCGTCTTGTAACACCTTGCAGGCGGCGGAAACACTTAGTTTGTTCTCGATATGTCTTGAGGCGTAATGCTTCCTGCGTTATCTTCTTCTGATGTCTACCGATTGAACGATAACCTCATTCAATGACACACATAGCCATTCTAGACACGAGGGAAACTAGTAGTAGTACTAGTAGAATGTAACACGCAATGGGGATTTCTTTAATTCACTGCCAAAGGCAAGTATAACTTCCTCAAAGAGTGAACGCAACACTGACAATACTGCGGTGAAGCAAGGAGCGGCAATGTCCACGTATTTCAATCCGGAGGATCAGACATGGGATGAAGTAAATTCTCCAGTGAAGGATTAATGACGATAATGCCCCGTGAATAACCCCCTCCCTGTGAGCTGCTCAGACCCGAGCCCAGCTGGCGAGCTTGCGTCTCAAGACGTCTCCGCTCCGTCTGAGTGGGCCCGAAAGGAGCCCTGACAGGCCCGCCGGCCCCCCGCCACAGCAGGGCCTTTCTTGTCGCCGCCGCCGCCGGGTCAACTCAAAAGGGCCTTTCAGTCAGAAGTAAATGTATCACGCAAGTTTCTTTTAAAAAAAACCTCAATGGAAGCTTTTTCCATAGATCATACTGAGCTGAGCGCGTCATTATCTCACAACTGCAAATTACTGTGAGAGGCGAATCTAAGAACACACGCCACCTTCTCTTCTGTCTCACCATGGATGACATGGTCAGGGAGAGGTCTCTTCTTCCCAACGTAAAGTAAAGTATCTGCTTTTGTGTCCACTTTGATGTCATTAATATTAGATAAATCTGAACACGCCAGAACTTTAATCTCATTGATATCAAATCAATCAGATTCAGAAACTGTCGAGCGGCACAGTACAGGCGGAACCTTCCTTACTAGTTCTACCGACGCCCCGTGCCCATTGCAATGTTTGAAAACGTCATGTAGATCTTCTACCTTCATCAAACCATAAGGCACCATCTCAGACGCAAACGTGAAAGGCACCGTCTGTGTCGCTCGATATTAAAGAGATTAAACTAGAGACAATATTTAGAAAATGATACATTAATTTCTTGCTGAATGGCTCAGTGTGTACATCCGTGCATAGCGATGCGTGTCCTTACTCTTATCTCCACCCGATCAATACCGAAAATTCACACGGAAGAGGTCTGACAACAGGTTGCACAACAAAACTTTAATGGTGCCATTTCCACTGGAAGTTCTGGAATCCGGCGGAGGATTGATTCCATTGATAGCAGGACGCTCGAGTTTACAGGTTTTCCCACACATTTCTCCAGGCCGAAGTGTCCGTACTGAAGGGGGCGTGTCCACACCGGGGATTTAAACTCTTTGGGTGAAGACATGGACTCGGGAACTGGGAGGATGGTCAACAGAAACTGGAAATGAAGAAGGCAACAGAATCTTCAACAAGATGAAAAACAATAAAAAAAAACCGTTTGACTTACTACGTATTTAATTTTGCGTATGTGAGAAACTATTGGAAAGGAAAGAGCACTGACACTGGAAAGTAACATCCTCTTAGATTTGAACTGTAGAACATTTGCTTTTCTGTCATAGATAATGCTCAGATGTACACCAATCGTAACCGGGTGAATGTTGTAATACCCTACCCTCCAAGCAGAGGTTGATGGGGGAAGATCGTTAGCTTTCTATATATGGCCCCTTTTTTTACCCTATATGGCCAATGGATACTGCCTGGCCAATTTGATACTGTCTTTTTGCCACCTTAGGATCTGCTTGGAGACAAGTAATACCCGACCAGTTTGCACTGTGACTTTCCCACACCGGAACCCCTCTCCATACATGTCTCCGGTCGTCTTGGCCTCGGGCCGTTAGCATGGTAACGCCAAGACGTCCCCAGCACAGCTGGTATTTCCCTGGGTACGAGGGATGTTCTGATGGGAACGTCTTTAATATCACCTGTCCATCATCGACGTGAGAGATACTTGAGAATATGGCGGGGCACGTCCTCTACACCGACATCCTATGACTCCTTTTGCTTCCGTAAATAGTTTCTTCAGGTTGGTAAGTCACTGAGTAAAGAGACTCTTTTTACACAACCAAGTCTTTTATTCAGCCGAAGTTTCGGTGACCGTATCGCTGCTATAGATGCTCCTTTTGCTCTCCAATGCTAACTCACGATTCAGCAATGGATATTCTTCACTTCAAAGTACTAGTTGACCTAAAAAGAAATCTTGGCTATAACAATTTCCCCAAGTCATTCTCACCACCCAGACCCCCCAACGCAGGTACTGTATTTCTTCATACTAATTATCCGCCTCTTTACACGTTAATTGTCCTTAAATGCTCGCGGAGTTCTCACATTAAGCACGTCTGGTCCCGCGCTGTTACAGGGATGCCCTGAAGACATACGAGCCAGGTCAGATGTTCCTCCTAAGCTCCACCAATAACCGCCCAGGCATACTAATTATGGTGCCGCCGTATTGTCCCTAATTAATAACTTAAGACACGGGACATTCTTAAGAGGTGGTATAATCTATGTCTTGATGATACTGTTCTCCTTAAATGGAGCCCTTACATAATAAGATGTCTTAAAGCCCACTATTCTAGCTACGTGTTAGTTGACTGGAAGGATCAGACATATTGTGAAGACGACTCAGAGTTCCGAAAGATCCCGCAGTTATCGAGTCTCTGACAACAACGAAGAATCACCATGGTTACCGGATTACCACCGAGAAACGTCTGTCAGGGAGCCGTTTTCATAAATCTCCCTTTCTCATCATTGATCCTGACAACAGGATTAGAAACACTCCCAGAGAGGGAGAACATAATAGTCCTCCGCGGCTCCACCCCCGGTAAGCAAGTGATTATAGGGCAGGCCTCGTGATGACAAGACAAGACATGATCAGAAGACAAGGGTCAAACCAAGAAAGTTAAAATTGTTGAAATCAAACTTTCTTGCCAAATGATCCTGTTCTCACCTTTAGCCAACCAAGCAACCAACCGACGAATCAACCAACCGACGAAGCAACCAAGCAACCAACCAACCAACCAACCAACCAGCCAACCAACCAACCAACCAACCAACCAACCAACCAACCAACCAACCAACCAACCAACCAACCAACTCCGTCAGTCCCGCCTCAGTAATCTTGTCACCTTCCCACTTTATCACGAGACTAGGTATATAATTCCCCAGAACAGATCCACCCAGAGTCCGCTATTATAGGTGCTCAATGGTGATCCCTTCAAGTGGCTGAGTGGGCAGGTATCTGTGCCAACATTATCCCTTATCACGGGTCGCACGTTAGTCTGTTAGCGGTATCTATGTGACATAATGTGCCTTAAACCCTTCTTTTAGTCACATCTTTAATAGCTTTCCTGGGTGTGGTGGCTTGTTACATGTACATCCCATTTCACAGCCACCTCTCCCAAACTTAAATATACCGCGCCAGCCCTGTCTTGTGCCGTGGCTTTTCGTGGGCACAAGCTGCAAGTTCCATGGTTTGGTGAAGGAACACGCGTGTCTTTATAATTACTTTTGTCCTCTTCCGTCAGTGCAATTGACTTTTCTTCCTTCAAGTAAGGCACGCGCACGAAAAAAAAAACGATTCACATGAGATGTGTGGTTATCCGGGTGTGAATGATCGACCATCCGAGATAACCATAGATAAAGATAAGTCATCAATGGTTCCGGAACGCATCATCATCTCAGGATTCTCAGATTTAAAAACAGATGATGGAATTATTTCAGTACGGAGCCCAGATGTAGGTCAACGCGATTCGATGATAAGCCTGGATGTACATGAATAGAGTCATTTCTGATCCCGCTGGAAAATGTCTGCTTTCTGAGTTTTTCTAAAACAAAGTACACAAACCGCAATACGATTAAGTGAAACGGGAGCTAAATGGCACAACAAGCCTAGTGTCTAGATCGTTTCCTTGAAAGCATAAGGATGTACGGAGAATCCGAGAAAGTTTGGCAGGTTCTGTGGTTGACTCGCCATGTCACGGTCACACCGTAGCGAAGTGCCTACTCCACTTCCTGCACTGTCAATCCTATCTCGTCGTCTTTCCTCATTTCGTTAACCATGGTCTATGGCACTGTTTCCAACTATGCAGACAAAACGTTACAGTGGTTTCTTAGAATTAAAAGCTCAGACAGCGAATGTTGTGTCAATAGAATGCGCCCTCGCGAGCAACATCTTCCGTGGTCTGCATTCCTGTAGTTCAAACATGAGCCGCAAGATGCCTCTGCTGTACGGATATTGTCGTTGCTTACCTACTCTCCAAGCAGAGGTCTGGGTTTTGGCTTATTTTTAGCGTGTTCTTGGGCTTTTTTATCGGGCTTTCTTGTTTGCACGTTTTAACGCTAACCCAACGTGCATAAAACAAACAGTTTAAAAAAGCCTAAAAACACGCCAAAAATAAGCCAAAACCCAAACCTCTGCTTGAAGAGAACGCATAACCATCGAGCAGATGATGGGAATGAAGATCGTGGGGCGAACGTTGGATACAGGCGGCTAATGGATACAGGAGGCCAATATAAAGTCCCCTTGCCCCACCGAATCTGCTTGGAGATTAGATCGTAAGTGCTGTGTGTCAGAAAAACGGAAGAACGTGAAAGACTTAGACGTGCAAGAAGACAGTAACTTAACCATCGTCGAGCTCATAAAAGTGTTCACTAGCATATCACTGTACGATCATTTCATCTCCTGCGTTCTGGATCCTCACCAATTTTTCATTTGACATTATTCAGCGGCCAGAAACTATTCAAGTACCGAACAGAACATACATAGCTTTCCCTATAACTTAGTATAAGGTCCTTAGTTTATATATTACGCCTAAGGACCGAAGCGTTCTATGTCTACTAGTCATTCACTGGAATTCACCTAGCCTCTACCTGGCTTGAGGGCGCGGCTGGAAATAGTAGAAATTGACCAAATAGAGAGATAACACGCCAATGGAGTTTATAGCCATCCAGTTTACAGTTTGCCGGCCCCTCAAACTGTTAACTGGATGGCTAAACTCCCTCGGCGTGTTATCATATCTCTCTATTTTGGCCAATTTCTACTATTTCCAGCCGCGCCCTCAAGCCTGGTAGAGGCTAAAACTTCGTCTATGATATGTGGGTATATGACAATATGTTAGTTGTAACGCCTAAGGTCCGAAGCGTTCTATGTCTACTAGTCATTCACTCGAATTCACCTATCTATGATCACTTCCATTCACTGCGTAATAAAGAAAACACCCCGCCAGGTAAACTTCCGACACGTCCATTGTTTTCTCAAGAAGGTGAAGAGTACCTGCGGCTCACACCTGTCGGGCAGTTACTAGAGACAATGACCCGCCAATTAGCGCATTTTCAATACGACATAAACAACATTCGTCCCGTAATCGAGCATTCAAGTTCCTGAAAAGGATCAAAAGCCCGTAAAACAATGGAGAACACCCCCGCGTGAAGTGTGTGAGACTGATCACTAGTACAACAGGACCCAGCAGGGGTGGTGTTGTCGCCGATCTGTTGTCCTGTCTGTGTACTTATGACGACCGATTGTTGCCCCGTCTTCACCGACTTCCTGTTTGAGTTAATGTGTTAATGATACCACCGTTGATTGCTGCGGTTTATTCATTCGTCTAAAGACGATTGTTATGTATGGTAATGAATGTGTAGCATCTTACTTGTGGGGACCCTGAGCTTACTAATGCAGAGATGAATACCGGTACTTTGTTCAAGTGAAATAGATTATATAAATATTTTCTTTAAAAAGCAGGCGATTTTGATGTGACACTCTTTGAAGCGGACTATATAAAGAATGTCGGCTATCTTTGATGGATAAAAGAAAATTGTTGTTTCTAGTTTGATAATCTTTTCTTAAAGATCCTCAACTACCTCGGTTTGGGACTTATGATATGGCCGAACCCGAACTCATACCATATAGATACAATCACCATTCAGCTAAAGACAACGTCTACAAAATATATAAGTACAAAATTGAAACGAAAAGTAAGAAAATTTACACACCCTTGTATTAGGTATTTTAGCCTTATGGAACTTTAGCTATGTACCAGTAGATACCATGCTCAGTACTTTGTACAATTGTTGTGCAATAAAGTTTATTATTTAATAGCAGGTAACCACTGCACTTATATCTATTTTCTCTAGAGGGCGTAATTTTACCGCAGACAGATAGAACCTGACATCGCATTTGTAATGCATTAGAATATTGTCAATCTGGATTTCACAAAATCTAGAAACAATCCTATCAAAGCGACCACGCACTGTAACATAAGAGTAAGAAAGTCGTGTCTGGAAACATCTCTTTAAGTTTGTCACGCAAACTTGAATAGCTATATAGAAGGACTCCGGTACTTCAGTAGTTCTCAACAGAATTAGCTCGACTTACTTATAAAGTCTCGTGCGCTCTTAAGGAGCAGCTGTTTGCGAGGAGCAGACACTTGGTGGAACTTGAGAACTTCAAAGACGTTTTCAAAAGACCGACTGTCTTTACATGGATACAAAAACGAATGTCTCTTTGACAGAATGTATGTGATGGTCAGCTTTTTTTTGTAGTGAAGAACTGGAGAATTATTGCAGTGTAGATAGCAAGAAGAAAACACAAACTTAAAGAATCAATAAAAGCACTTAAATGTGGTTAACCTGAATACATACCCAGTTAACAAACTAACCAACTGAAGGGAGATTAACTTGGTTTTAGCCGAGTTGTTTACTGAATTTTTTTTCTCATTTTGCGTTCGCCCTTTTCGTTTTACATAGAAACGCAGTAACGCTTCATGACAGATATGGGACCAGACTTTTCTGGAGAAACAAATACCGACTTCAGTCCGCCCGTGACCGTCCTCGTCGTTCTGTTTTTTCTCTCCTTGTCACCTTTTCATCGTCATAGCAACAAACAAAGAGGTTGCCGTCTATTGTCACTGTAACGAGATCTAACAAGTGTAGTGAAATGTTGGAGTGTGTTTGTATGACCCTTCAAAAACAAAACCGGTGTTGGCAACTCTTGAGCCGTGAAGCGAGGAGGGTTCCAATACATGTATGCAGGGGGGGTCCACATTACTATGTGGATTTTTGATTGGTTTCTCCTCAAAAAGGTCATATGATTCATTAAAGATAATGATATTTTCTTGTGCCGTGACAATTTTAAACAACCCGCTTGGAATTCTTGTTCAAATTCATCTCGAGGCACGCCGCGCCCCTCCCGTACATATATAAACCAGTCTACGCGGATTTCTTTCAAAAGTACCGACAAACCAAGGACATTATACTACAGACCAACATTTATACACGCACAACAGATGAAGGACGCTCTCCGTAACTGGCCGGCGTCAAGCTCTCGGTCAGTGATAAGAATCGACTAATTCGTAAAAGGTAAGTGATAACAATCCTGACATTTCATATACATGTAGTTTAAAACCATCCAATGTAATTTCAGGGCGGCAAAACTGTAAATATTCTGAATAAGGCAATCTGTATGATATTGACACATACTATCCCGCATTACCACATTTGAATCAGTATTTCATACTTTTAAAACTGCAGAAACAAGCCCCAAGATTAGTCCTTTATTTTCTGGGTGGTATCCTAAAATCAATCCAGGTCCTTCCAGTAACCGTTTTCGTCAGAATTTTGGGCATTTTTGCTCCATGAATGTCGATATACATTGGGACAGTGTTGTTTCAACTTAGTATGTAGATAAGTGACTAGAATATTGACTTTGATTGAAAATCTGGTTTCCAAGCCCTAAAAAAACTGCACTTTAAAAACTCTCCAGTCAATTTGCGTTTCTCCGCTAAGCGACACGCCTCTGTGTTTCACCTGTAGTCACCAATGGTGATCTTCTACCTGTCGATGTCAATATTATCCATTCTAATGAACTTAATCTCGAAATGTAAAGCTTCATCACTTGTTGGGTGCCGCCCTTCTGACAAAATAAACGACATATATAAACATTCTACAAACTTTTAATATGTTGTACATAAGTTGAGAACTGCAGTTCAAAATCAGGTCGCCAGCTGCAGTTGAAGCACAAGAAAAGAGAGGATTCGAGAAGCTCTAAAAATGGTCCCTCCCCAAGTCCCCGCCTTTACCGGTCTGACAGGTATGAAAATAGATAAACAAATAGAGAATCTGTCGCCATGTGAACGGCGTTCATGACGAGGAGTGCTCATTACAGGTGTAATCACGCAGAAAATTGGAGCATTGGGAGAACAAGTAAAACAAGGGGACTACAAATTATGTACAAGCGTACTAGTACATGTGTGCGTTCTTGTTTTCCCTGACGTTCCTGATGAAACGTTGCCGTACAATGTGTTTTCTTGGGACAGACTTTCCTCCAAGGTACGTAGAGTAGATTTTGTTTCAATGTGAGGTGCAGACACAACGGTTTTGTGGGAAAACAGAAGACAACGTTGTGTGGGTTTTAGTGTCATCTCTGTGACATATACGCGTGTGAAAAAGGGTCCCTGTTCTGAATACAGACTACATAGACGTCATTGAACATTGATCGCTATATGAGATGCAAATAACGACAGAACAGGTTATACAGGGTGGGGCAAGATAGTAGTACGCGAAATGATACGTCATTTTATATTTTGTACACTCGAGGAATATAATAAGATACACGAGAGACACAGCACAGTGCATTTATTAAGTCATTTCGAAATGAACACATGTAAAAATTAGGACGACTGCCTTATCTGGAATAATCATTCAAATTGCCTTATATTTTAACACCTCTGTTGTTGTCTCCTGGCCACAACTAGGCAATCGTAATGTAGTAATGTCATGTGCTGCATTGATAGATTGCCGAGTTTGCTCTGATTGTAGAGCATTATATAATTCATTCTATAGGGAAACTGTATCAACATTTTAAACGGTTTGCAGCATTTGTTAACTCCATTCTTCCATTCTTAACTCGACAATAAGACAGGACATTATCCTTAAGCTTGTTTTGAATGTTCTTTACAAGTTGTAAATCCACCGTGAGAACACGGCGCATTCTAAGAGCGTGAAGCGGCCTGCCGTGTGACGTACCAAGTTCTTGATTCAACTGAAGTGGAGCCTGACAAAACATCCTCGGTTGGCGATGGTAACGGGGAGTTAGAGCATGGCAAACACACGGGGACAGTCCACTGTGTTCTTGGGGGGGGGGGAGGGCAGTTATGGGAAGTCAGGAAAAGTCAAAGAATGTAATAAAAAGACAACACACTGTATGCAACGCTGACCCTTTAAATCTATAATAAGATTTTGTCCGCGACTTTGTATCTACCTACTTGACCCCCCTTTCAGGAAATACTGATTCTCCCCTGTATTACGCCAACCACTTTGTTTGAGCATGCCAATACCTACCGATGCTGTACCTGTACCGCAAATAGGAACATTTAATTAGGAGTAACGTTAACATTCAAGATGTCGGAACAAGATTGTCGATCATGGTAAGTGTGACTTCATGTAACAGATATGCCAAGTTACAACTACGTACAGCTTGTACTATGGAGATAGTTTTGTAGCAGGTAAAAGAGGCGACGTGCGGATTGTAGCATTTGTATACAGAGAAGCCATAATTCTCGGGTCTAGTGTTGTAACAGTGTGCAGTTGGTCCTCTTAAGTGGTCTGATGAGATAAGAAGGGACCCTTAATTAGAGAGAGAGAACTGTGTTTTGTGTTTTCATGTCTTACCCAGGATTAGTGACCGGGGTCCTGCATGAGCTCGGAGAACAAACAAGTTTGAACAGGACAACTTATTCCGTCCATAAACTTTGTCAAACAGTTTTCATTGACTAACAATAACGCCTGTTTGCTGTTGCAATTAATTAAGTCTGAAGTCGGTGCTGGTAGACTGTGGAAGGTGCGATGTTCGGTACAAAGTCTGTGCATGTTGTACTATAGCATGTCGGAATGTTCGTGTCCTGTATGGCGTGTGTAGAACACTGTTTGTGGAATGGCTCTGCTTAGTAACGCACGTTTGTCCGCCTCGTTTCACTGACTTTCAAAACAACATCTCCAACTAAACGTCTTCTCGCACTATTTTCTCTCAGGAAAAAATACATGTTTTAAAACTTTTGTTCTGGAGAGAGAAAAAAGTTTTTAAAACCTCTTAAGAGGAGGCAACAAAGCGTTTAAGTGAAATTCTTCATGCAAAGAAAATGGTCGTTGTACACCGGTGAATCCTCAGGTCTTTGGAAATCTTGGATGATACGTATGCTTGTCTTGGTGGATTCTCTGAAGTGGAGAGTGTAAGTTTTGCTATTTATTCCTCCGTTAAACGTTGTTTGTTAGCTGGAGTCCGTTTCAACAGGGCTTATGGTACGTTACGACCTGAGCAGGTGCACCGATTGTACCGGCCACAAACACGAAACATTCACACTCCCATAAATAGTTGTAAAGGTAGCTGATGAACCCGCAGCTGAACACACAGTCTTTTATCGAGTACGCCGAGGAAGTACTTAAGTTTTCAAAAAAGAATGCTGCGTTTTGATAAGTCAAAGGGACCACAATCCTGGCTCACTCAGAACACAAGGAACGCTAAGTAAGGCTTAAGTCATGTTTTAACTCTTGCATTAGGAAACGTTTGTTTCTCGCCGAATGACAAAGCTCCTGTGATCCCCCTTTTAATTAGCTGTCACGTGGTGTTGTCGCAGGGTTTTTGTTCCAAGGAGACGGCATCTAGCATCGATAAGCTATAAACAACATCTTGTCAGTCTATGGTATCTCTGTCAGACGATTGGTCAAAGTTTACTTATAACTCTGTTATACAAAGATGTTATTTTAATCTCAATCGTGCATCTATAAGTGGGACGTAATATGTGTATAGGTCAGATAAAAGATATGGAAGCCTTCAGTCATTTTGTGCCTCAGGTATAACCCGAAACGTCGTTAAGCAATGAGCTGTTTTGCCCACCTTTTCATTTTTCAGTCTTGAACAGAGCTAGTTAGTTGAACAACACCATGGCCATGTACTCTAAAAACACTTCCATTAAAATTTACTTCCATATGTAGAAATACTTTAACCAGTGTAATAAGTCCCACGTTGTCAGTGGCGCTCTGTGTGGGGCAGTCAGCTATTACCTGAGTAATCCTCCTGACAGCAGCAGTAACCATGAGTGATTATCACGTTAACAGCGCCTTCAAATGTCGTCAGATGTTTGTCTTCATGGCGGAGTATGTTGACCATAAAATTAATGCGGACATACTTCTCTTTCATAGCCGGTCTCTATGGTGCCCGCAGACGAGCGGGCCAACGTCGTAAAATCCGTTTGGTTGAACTTTAACAAAACTACAGGTACATGTATTACTGTGATGCCTTGTTGTAATGGGTAATAATATTTTTATCACCGACGCAAATGAAATAGATGACTACGTAAGTATGAACGCTTATATCACCCAAAATTCAATTATTGAAAGAATCTCAATTTGTGCGCCAGTCTTGTATTGAAAAATTCCA
This sequence comes from Branchiostoma belcheri, assembly GCF_001625305.1. Lineage (NCBI taxonomy): Eukaryota > Metazoa > Chordata > Leptocardii > Amphioxiformes > Branchiostomatidae > Branchiostoma > Branchiostoma belcheri. Next base: position 292,803 of record NW_017804165.1, on the reverse strand, counting down.
CTGCACCTCGGATATGATTGTGTTTGTCATGTTGTGTTTTATGCCTCATGCGACAGTCGTCTTTTCTAAATTTGTAATTGTTGCTAACGTTTAGGCCCTGTATCCAAGGAACGGGCGCCTTGATCATCGAGGTCAGCATACCGGCGTCCCGTTGCTATTGACTTCTTGACGATGTTACCGACAAAGAACCATAAATTAAGCTCGTTTGATCCAATAAACCAGCGATAGGCAAATATTGGCCTAATGTTGCCTCTCTGTGTGGCCTTTGAACTAGGTTACTTGGTGTTGTATATGGCAGATGTGTATCAACACTTCGTATATCAATGCAGTAGATTGCCAATCTGCGTCCAAAGCGGACACATCTATTACGACTGTTACAGCAGCAGATTGGTTGTTTGCATATATACATACTTTCGTCTTTTATGATTTTAGTACACTCATAAAATGGCTGCCAAAAGTGGTGGTCTGATGGTACAGTTTATCTATATACAATACTAGAGTTACGATGAAAGTTGTTAACCCTTTTTGTCAGGAGTTACATGATGATAGTGCTATTGTCTTACTTCCAATGTTAGTCGTCTTTCCTGAATTTTTGCTTTGCCATGTGTCAATGTCCAACAGTTGTAACGTACAAGTATTCTAACTGATAGGTACTGACAGTACTTTGAAAGAGAACGTTATGTTGTTATGTGGCCTGTCCTCAGTGTTTGCCAGCAGTCAGAGCAGTTGGTCGGGTCAATATTGCCTCTTCCCTTACGACTTGTCATTCCTATAGAAAAGTTGTATACAGCCCGTACAATCCCGGACCACGTACTGGTGCCACACTGGAATATACAGGTTATTACAGCCGTCCTGTGTGAGTGAAATTGTAAATTTGCACTTTCATGCTCGCAGGGGTGACTATATATCACCTGTCCGTTCTGGCGTCAGGTATTTTTGACGTCCGGTCACAACTACGAACTATTAAAAAGTCCTTAATGTTACTTGTGGTCGAGAAAAGAGCAATCTGATTTTCTTTGTCAATGTCATTAATTATGAAGGACTATGAAATAACACTCAAACCTGTGATAGTTGTGATCAATGTTCGGAACAGCATAGTTAGGAATGTTGTGGACTGATGTAATCCTTTAATTGCGGCGCACCAATGTTGACCATCAAGAAATAGAGTTATAGGGACTCAGTGAACCCAAACGAGCACCGCCCAAAGAAAGACCATTTAGCTTCGGAGTTCAGTTAGACTCACGGACATCATGCAGGCTGGTAGGTCTGGTTTCTATCTATAAAGAATAGTTTCTATAAAAATAGTTTTACTTACTGATTTTCCTTGATATTTTGACATGTTGACGGTTAATTTAGGATACATGTTTAAGATGTATGGCAGTCGGCGGGTGTCTTTGGATTTAAGACGCTAACTGTAACCACGGGCTGCACCAGACTTGTTTTATAACGCCACAGACAGTTGGCATAAAGCGTTATATTTGTTTTGGAGTATTTGTGTTCGTTCCATCGTTTTTTTCTGTTTTGGATGTTTTAACAGTCCCCGTTTTTTTTATTCCGGTGTAGGAGACAAGTTAGTACCATATAGAGGTGTCGAGAGACAGATTGGTGTGAGAAGGAGGACACGAAATCACACTCTGCAAATCTTTCTCCAGTTCATTCACGGTTTTTCTGACTGTAAACGATTTGATTCTGCTCTCTTGCTGTAGGAATGGCGGGACAAGTTGCCGGGCCGTACTTCGCACCTGTCAAAGGAAAGGTTACTGAGCATCCCGAGGAGGAGGCGGGTGCGGAGAAACAGCAGCACACGATGGAACTAGGGAGCAACCGAAACATGGGGCACAACCTGCTACAGTACATCCTGAACGCCGACCCCGCCTCCAGCGACGAGCTGAGGACCACCACCAGTATAAACGAGTCAGAATTCGGTATCGGAAGACTTTCAGCGAGCCCCGTCCTCGGGTCGACGGAGGAAACCCAGCGACCGTCCAGACTGTATCACCCGATCGTTACTCGCGTCCGACCAGAACACGTCGAGCGGCGCTGTCATCTGAGAAACTGCAACAATAACCGCGTCTATGAGAAACACAGCCCTTCGCCGAAAAGCTGTTGTCACGCGGTGAGGAAGACCCCACCGGTCCTTCGGCACACGTGTAAGTCACGCTTTACCTCCAAAGGGAAGGACTCAAGCCTTTCCTCACACCACATACCAGACGCAAAGCTGGCAGGTACTGTTGAAAACGGATGGCAGTACCACGACATGGAGGACAGTTTTGAAGATTCGGGAATAGAACAAAGTTTAGATCTACCCGGCGATCCAAACAACGAGAGCCAAGAAAGTTCACCACGTGACTCCAAAGACTCTCGATTGGTTGACACTGTCCGACAGCAGGACCGTTACCATAACGACAGTTCAAGTCCTACAGACGACAGGCACGGCAGAGGTCGTAAGAAGGTCTCGGCTGATGTGAGCCGTAGTCCCGACCAGAGGTCTTGTGAGACCAGAACCACGTTCTGTAGCAGCGGCATGAGCCTGTACAGCGACCGGAATGCAGAACTCGCACAGGGACGCGCTGTTCTTCATACATACAGGTAGGTACTAAGTTTTAACATGACAAGACCATTGACCGTACTAGCTGATAGGCTCTTGCCACCATAGGTTTTGATACGTACAATATACACAGACGTCACACAATACATGATAACGTCGATCAATCAAAGTAAGGAGACAACACCTAGATTACAATGCATGGGTTCTTAGTAGAATCTTAAGTTTCAGAATGCAACGATAACGTTATTATGGAACCTCACAGAAAGAAGAGCTTTAAATCTTTGCAGTGGCATATTGTAAACTGTACAAATATACTCAGACTGACGTACGGATTACAGCTAATTGTTGCTCTGGTACATTTTTAGGAGGAAGTCGTCTGCTGATCTGGCTCAGGATTTACTCAAGTACCAAGGGAAACATAAGATGCTGAAATACAACGGTAAGACCTCGCTGAATTAATTAAGTACATTGTATTTTCACCATCTGTCAACCTTCTTGCGTTGTCATTGTTATATTTTCCCTCCGTTGTGTATACATGTACACTTGTTTGTCAAAACCATAAAAAGAGAGTGATGCCATATATCGTTCAATGACAAGCTGAACTTGATGACAAGGTTCAAACGCTGGCAACGCCTGACTCGCTTTGTGGTCGCTATCACGGACTTTGACGGGCCCTTCAGTCAAGGCTGTTGTCCTTCTGTCCTCGGAGGCATTCCTGCTTTATCTTACTTGAAGGGAAGAAGGATTTCATTCATTACAACTCTGCCATTAAATGATCCATTGTTTGTTCCCCCGTGTATTCCACCCATGTAATATTTAACGCAGTGTACAATGCGCCTGGCGAAAGCAATATTTTCATTCACTGGTTCCCATTGAAGTACGGATTACCACTGTAATAGGTGTTGAAACGGTATACGGACGTTTTTATGAAGAGGGACTACCAAACAGATTACCTGTCGTTCCGAATGTGTTGCTGGTATTAGCGATGGGATGTTTCCGTTACTCTCCAGGCAGAGGTTGGGGTTTTGGGGTATTTTGGCGTGCTTCTAGGCTTTTTTTATCGGGGTTTCCATTTTGCACTGGATGTTTTTAGAGGGGTTAAAAAAATCCAGTGAAAAAAGAAACCCCGACAAAAAAAGCCTAGAAACACGCCAAAAATAACCCCAAACCCAAACCTCTGCTTGGAGAGTAGTCCCCGTAACGTCAAATGCCACTCCCCACAGGTGAACACAGTGAGACGAAGCTGCTGAAGCGCCCCCATACGGCACCGCCGACAACTGCAGGCCAGACTGCGGAGTACATGCTCCAGCGGGCCTACTTTAGCCTGGAACATGCAGACATCAAACGGAGGAACGCCGAGATCATAAAGATGCAGGTACAATGTGCTTAACGCGTTACAAAACATTCCATTATTTTGAAAGGAGGTTAATCTTTTCTGGTGAATTGAACATAACTTCGGTGATCTTTGTTGCTGCATGTACAAACCTTGCATTTTGTTCTATATTACTAAGCCATCATTGCTTTTTTTGTAGCCTCCTGTGCAATCCTCAGGGCGGGTGGGAGTTTTGATACTGCGTTTTGTAGAATTCTTAACGGGTTCTTTTGCCGGCCATCCTACAACCAGCCGCCCAGAGAAGGCATCAAAACTCCCACACCCCCCCGCCCGGAGGCCTGCACAAGAGCCTAGCCTTTTGTTGAGCTAGCAGGGAAGATATCCTTGTACGTTGAATTTTACGATGTTACCCTTTGGCATGTCTTCCATGCATAAACATTAACACTTTATTTCCTATTTTGGAAGTCCACCTGTGTTGTATGAAACAAGTTTAAACTGCAATTTCCAACACAAGGAATCGGACTTGCCCAAATTTTAGACTGTACAGCTCCAGTCTTTGTCGAGTCACGCAAATAACACTCGTGACTCCGTGAGCAGTGGATCATAGGTTGCAGAGAGTCTGTGGCGCCCCCCAACCCCGTCTCTGTTGAGGGATAGTTGTAATGCCCTGATGTAGCTATACGGCCTCCTTAACCTCTCGTGCAAAAAAGCTCTGTTCTTAATTTCCTGTTGCCGCCTGCAGCAAGAGCACACGCGGCACCACCAGAGGCTGAAGCACCTGTTCGACCTGGAGTGGCAGCAGCAGCAGATGAGGAACATGCACCTGTACGCACGCGAGAACGGCAACAGCGACGGCAGCTACCATGACCTCACCAACATGCACCACTTCAACCGGAAGTGTTGCCATGGAAACGGGGATCACCATGGAGACGGAAATCCGGAGGACAGAGCTAGAACCGCGCCACCAGGTGAGGACAGAAACTGTACTCTCCAAGCAGAGGTTTGGGTTTTGGCTACCCATGGCGTAAAAAATCCAGTGCAAAAAAGAAACCCTGATTAAAAAAAGCCTAAAAGCACGCCCAAAATAAGCCCAAACCCAACAAACCTCTACTTGGAGAGTAAGAAACGGTACCGGTGCAAAATAATTGCTTACTTTACCTCTTGAGTTCGTCCTATAACTTTTATCGACATGAAAAAGGCGTCCATGTATCGATCATCTTTCCTGTTGTCTTTTTTTCATCAGATGCTCATTCCAAGTCACAGAATAGATCCGTGACGTCGACTTTTCCTGCGACCAAGCCGTTTCTGATGCCCTACAGACAAGCAAAAGTGGCGGGGAACTGGGGGAAAAGTCACAGAGAAGAAAGTAATGGACAGAGACAGACCGCCCGAGGCACATCAAGAACTCGTCGCAAAGAAAGTCTGGACAGAATGAAGGCCAGGCAAAGACAAGACGCCACCGAGCAGGAAAACAAAAAGAAAGCAGAACTGTGGAGCACGAGAATGAAATGGGAACCAGTGAAACTTTAGACTCTCGAACTCTGTTCAACGTCAGTCGTTGTTGTACCGCAAGACTCCAATAGGCGGCGCTCGTGGAGCGATCATTGTCCAGGGCCTTTCAAGTTGCCAGATCCGTTATGTTCGTCGGTCAACTTCGCCTTATAGAGGAGCCAAGCATAAAGCTAAAGGTGGTCGCGAGATGTGGAAATGATATACATGTACTAGTATCTGCAACAGAAGGATCATATCAAACATTTAGAGAAGAATGTCGATAGATACCGGGAGAATGAGAAACCAAAAACCATGATTCAAGAAGTAATCCTACTCACATCAGTTTCTCATACAAACCTCCATGTGAACCTACGTCATAACGCTGCTATGGGTAGATTAGTTTACCTTTGTGTGGTCTATGTATAAACGTGTCTTTGTGTTGTATAAACGTTCAACTCATTGCGAACAATATTTGGCAACATTCAAACCTAGAATTAGAATCACCATCAATATCACTTTGAGGTCATTGACTGATACCACTTTTTTTGTACATAAAGCGAACAGAGAATGTTGGAAGTACATGCACTAGTATTTGTTAATTTCCAAGCAGATCATACGGTGACAAGGTAGTGTCCATTGGCCAGAGGAGTGCCCATTAGCCACCGAAGGGTGGCCAATGGATACTGTCTGGCTAACTTAGTGGACACTACCTGGCCAATTTGGTACTGTCTTTTGCGGCCAACGAAAGGTCTGTTTGGAGATTAAATATTTGTTACGTTCCAATAGAATATACTACTGAATATCAGGCTGCAGAATTGAGGTGTTACTAAGACTAGAGCCGTAAAACGGCATGTTGTGAACACTATGATCGCCAGGTGTCGTGCGGGAACACACACTGACCGCACATGTACAGCTGCTTAGATGTAAAGTTCAAGCTATGTTCCAACACAAGAAAGGAACTCAGCATAAATTTTTGGTCGATCTCGTCAACCTTCGTCACATTTGATGTACTCCTGGCGTCATCACGCTTCCGACTTCCAGAGATTCAGTGCGTGCATCATACATCTGACGAAGGTTGACGAGATCGACTGAAAACTTATTGTAAATTCCTTTCTTGTGTTAGAACAAATTTTGAACTCTACAACTATGGATTCTACCCACACAGATGAGCTTTCATTCGAATGTACAGCTACTGTAGATATACCATGTGTCAGGCTTCAAAAGCTTTCGTGAGGATGTCTATTTCAGCTATAGATATATATGAATGAACTTTTGATTAATTTGTGTTGATATTAAATGAGTTCACATTCACCACCTTCATTCATCTGTCGAGTCTTTCTTGTGAAGTATCAAGGCACCTTTCGCAGTCCAACTCGGCCGGGGATCAAACTCACAACCTAACGAATGCAAGGCGAGCATGCACTTTACCCACTTGGCCATTGTATCGGTTATAATCAGAAATATACGTATAATAGATTAATAAATAGATAGATAGATATAAATATGAAAATATAAAATAAATACAAAAATATGAAAATGACAACAAAATCATATAAGTGCACGGTGATCTTTATTTTGACACCACCTATATGAAAGTTGAGCACCAATTCACAATAGTCAATACTACAGTAACTAACACCTGCCCCTAGGCAATATAACTTAAATAAATACAGATTTTCCTGGTTAAAGTCAAGCAAAACATTACTTTTTAATATAAAACAGACTAATACAACTGTCGAAAGCTACAGCTTATACAAAAAATTAGAGTTATAGCTGTGAACACACAAACGGAGATCCAAGAAGGATATCTCCTTCCCAGCAGATACTATATGTATATGATGAAAGCCTGTACAAAGCCTGTCATCTGTACAAAAACTACACCAGATTCTCTATCTGTACATTTTATGTACATTTTATACATCGCCCGAATACAATAATGTCCTCAAAAGTAGGCCCATGCCTCCCAACTATCCACATCTTCTGTTCCGGCGGAAGTTGTTGTGCAGATGTTGGTGCTGGTACTGAGGGTTCACGATCTGACTCGGTGTTGTTCCCTTCTTCATGAGCTGAGCCAGGGCTAACGAAAGGACCTTCATGGGCAGCTCCACGGTACACCGCGCGATTGTTTCCTCGGACGTTAACCTCATTTTTGGAAACCAGTTGGTTATCGATCTGTAAACTACTATCAGGGACATGCCGACTACAGGCAGGATTGCATACAGGACGAGGACACCGAGCAAATACACTAACATTCCAATAATAGCGGGGAGGAAATAGTTCTGGATAAGTTTGTTTGGCAATTCGGAGGGGAATGCGGTGCAAATGCACAAGAGAATTACCGATGACATTACGAACAAATAAGCACAACAAAACCCTATTCTAATAGAAAGGGACACCAGGTGGACAAGGCTACAGCATGGCTGCCAAGCGATACTGTTCAAGAAGGTCCTCAACAGGCCAGTCCACGGTTGTGTGCCACCGAGGCAGAACACAGTTTGTTTTCGGGCTTCACTTGTTGTAGCTTCGTCACCACCTCTTGATTCGGTCTGATGAAGTGCGTCCATACGGTTTGGACCGTTAGTGGGTGTCATAAAACCAGTTATGTTGATGGTAACGACGAGAACCGACTCTCCATCGGTTGAGACGTTACCAGCTGGTTTTTCTTGTGCTCGCTGGCCTTTTTCTTCTTCGGCATCTTCCAGGCCCATCATTGCAAACCTTTCACCGTTGTTGGAATCCACCCATTTCAGTCCGCCAGAGTGGTGGAATTCTTGCTCGTGATCGGACGGCTCACGTACGACCTGAGTCCCTACCACATCCACCGATGGAGCTGTATGACTGGCACTGATCTCCATCGTACCAGCTAATGATGATGAGGAGAGTCCAGCTTGGCCCTTTTTCGTCGCCAGGCTGGGGGCGCTTGAAATGTAGTGCTCTAGGTTGGCTCCGGATTGCCAAGACTGCTCTGCCGTGATGAAAGTCGCAATGACGATTGGCAGCAAAGCAACCTGGACAAAAATAGATTCATTTGTGATGATTATAGTACATTTTGTAAAAATGAAATGTTGGCGTTGATAAGAATTGACATGTAGAGCGTGAGAAAATGACGGGTCTAATATGATGCAAGTCTACACCTAAGATATATCCGATCCCTTGCTGTTTCGTGTCATATAAAGAAGTAAGCTTCCACAGCGAGCTTCGAGGATTAGCTCTTATCATGAGCTGTTCTGATGCAGTACTGTATACATTACATAGTACATGTATACAATGATTGTATACTGTAGTAATGTATACAGTACTGCACCTGTATTCTTAGCGGTTGTTTTTTTTCTTGGCGGCTATCAGAAACAGGTGCGGACTAGAAACAGGTATGGATTGAAAACAGCATAGAATAAGCCACATCAAGCCCAACTCTGAAGCCTGGTCTGGAGAGTAAAACCAGCCGGACAACGTAATTTGCTGAAAGAGGGCAGAGAAGGCGCCTTTCTTTGACTTTTCCGGTGCTAACGTTACACTTGGCACGTGGGCAAAATAGTACAACAGCTTGTTTCAACTGATAACACCGTCCCGTTTTGTCTTTCGTGCGCCCAAGTTCGTGACTGATTTGTGCTCCTACGATACGACAATGCTTTAGAATGCAGTATGCGGCCTTATCTATACCAAAGATCTGCACTTTTAAGCAATGTCCGAGTTTACTTACAACGTAACGAGTGTTACTCAGATATAAACATGTCTGAAAACATGTTGATTGTTCAGTCAAACAATACTTGTACAGCTTACATTTACGCACAGTACTAAAACCAGGAAGAGTAGCTGGCAGAAATGTCATACTAATTGTGGATCCCAATAAAGTCCAAGTCCAAGCGAGATTTCATAGCTAATACACACTACAGGAGCTTTGCATATCGTGTCACACCTTCGAGCTAACGTTATCGGTCGTTACACTACACTACAGCGAACCCGGGTAAAATTCTGCACAAACACTTACCGGTAACAACCTTTGGGGAAAGTTGGCCATCCTTGCAATTGCCTGCATGCTCGGTAGCGCTAGCAGTTTGCAAATGTTGCAGAAAGACCCGGCAGCTGAGACAAGAGGGACCACTTGCCGCAGGCACTGATCGATCTGCTCGAACCGCGCGTTTTTAAGGCCCTTGGATGACATATGACGTATGCATAATATTTAGTATGGAGTGCACACCACTTGTTTGATTGTTTTCCCGAAATGCAGAGCATGCAGGGAACACAATCATCCCTCCCTCAGGTTTCGACAGGGGTCAACGTCCATTTGTCCCTGTTGAATACCGTATCCCTTACAATTGTAGCAGGACTGGAAAGTCTAGAAAGAAAGTCTAGCCCCTAACGCTTTGATGCGTACGTTTCTCCAGCGATTTCATATACAACCAATACAGTGTTACTTGTAAATAAAAATCATGATAAAGTCTTAGTTAGAAACTGTTAAATGTGAGTTCTCACGGATTTTGTCTCGCAAAAACAACCGGAGTTACAGTAGCCGTACCACTAGAATGGTTGCCAGTGGCAACGAGGTATGCCGCCTGAACAATGGAGGCCGGTTCATTGACGCAGATGAAAAATAAAAGTCAAGAACTTGAGAACACGTCTGCAGGACGGTGACCCCAGATCTCTCTCCGCTCACCCGAAGCTCGAGTGTTCTTGTGTAAAGTTTTTAATCGAGCTTAAAGCTGTTGTAGGCGTTTAAGTGTACATTCAAGTTGAGGTATGCACTGTGAGGTTAGTAACCCCCGTCTGTCCTTCTGCACCGGATATCACAACATTTATGTCTACAATTTCCTATTTATATCAGTTCCTGTGGGATATTATTAGCTCAAATAGCTACCGGTCTGTCATAAATAAAACATCTGCAGACACGTTTGACGTCAGGCGTCGGAAGTTTTTATCCGGGGCAAAGGAAACATTCAATCTCTATCCAGAATGTGTGTAGCAACGGTTTATTTCACCTAAGTAATACAGTACATATAATGCTGAATGGTGTGTATAATTTGCTGTAGCAAAGAAAGGTTCGCATCGGCCATATGATTTTCAATAAACTCTGCTTTAAGAATTTTGATAACCTGCACCTAATTTGCCATCTTGTCTGGTAAACTTTGTGAAACAAACAGGTGAACTTTGCCAGATGCCATCGTTTCATTTACAGTTCGACGCTGCAATATTATCAAATCGTTGACGTAAAAAAACGTTTCCATCATATCATATAGACCTTGCACTGTTACCGTAAAAATGTTCTGTACATTCTATTGAAATATGATATGAAATACATGTATCATTTCTGCTAGCCATTGTTTATGCAACAATGCTCAGATATTCAAAACGACCAAAGCAACAAAGTGAGCATTTTCAGTGTATTCAACGAACAGGTACTAAGTAATTGTATTTATACATCATAAAAATATATGCATTGTTTCAGTTGACGTTTATTAACCACATTTACCGTAAATTACCCGTACACAACGCGGTATATATGGACTGTCAGTCAAGAATAGGCTTCTTCGGTCATCAAAGAAGATACCTAGGACCAAACCCATCCGTCCCAAACAAAGCTGGAAGGAGGTCAAAACATAGATAAGTTCCAAATTAAAGCCTCTGAGCTAATGTACCACGCCGATGAAAGTTTATACCGGTTGTGCTAATACACAAATACACGCCCTATTTACACGATATCAATATCATAATAAACATTGACATAACAAAAAACAAAACAGTACATCTGTTTATAATCATAATATGCACGATCTATATCAGTATGCCACACAAATGGTACATATTACTAGGATTTTTAGCAGATGTAATGATACTACTCAGACCCAGTTTTTTTTTTTTGCTGCGGCGTGTTTTTGCCACATTTGAGTTCGCCTTTCCTGTGTTAAATCTTCAACCTCCTCCTACGGTGAAGATTTTAAAAGTTGCACTATTATAAATTAATGATATTTCTTTGTTGATGAAAGCTCCTTGTATAAATTAAGGCCTCGGTATAGTAAAACACTAGGACTGAGCCGAATTCTTACATCTGCTCGCAGATCATCCAAGTGGGGTCGTGCGGCGTAACGGTAGATCTCGAGTGTTTGTGTCGGAACGGAACCATGAGGTCCCGGGTTGGAACCCTGCCATGCCGCCGAACTTGTACCCTTGCGAAAGGCACTTGACACGCTTCACTCAGGTCAAAATGAGTACTGTGTTGGTGGCAGCATAAAAATAAGTTGAAAAAAACTCGTCTTGTGATTAAATGTTGGAATGAACAAGATAATCCAGGTGTAGCCAGGGTAAGTCACGCCACGTCTTGCCTTCCGGCACGGATATCGATATACAATTATCAGCGATCTATTTTTATCGAAAACGTCCTATTCATATCGACGTTTGTGGGATATTATTGACACAAAGTAGGTGTGTCCGTGCGTCACATGTTTGCCGTCACTAAAATAGTAATAGGCGTATTTGACTCTGATGTTAACTCAGATAACGGCATCATAAAACGGCCATTTATATTTGATACCTATATTCAAAGCAATATGCTAACTTGGCACATACATACAAGGAGGTTACAGGGCAGATAGCCCTATAACCTCATACATGTACAGTTAGAGAAATTTTCGTGTACCAGTACCGGTGTATACCATGAAGTGTACACTCTAGCAATGCGAATCTTTGTCATGTCTGTCTGTCACTACTGTGGTGTTTTCTTCATTGTGACTTAGGCTATATGCGTCTACCAAAAAACTGCATTTCTACTAAGATCACAAAACCCACTAATTATGCAGAATGTGGGACTATTCATTTAGCCTGGGTGCCATCCCCAGTAGTATATTCGCCAGCTCTATAACAGTTATAGAGCTGGCGAATATACTACTGGGGATGGCACCAAGGCTACTATTCATTATCCACTGCCTTCAAAGAAGAAGTCGAACCCCATAATAGCTAGCGTAGTAGTAGAAGTAGAAGTTTTTTTCCAGACAGTTGTTACCTGTCTCCTGTTACTTACTGTATTGCAATGTGTATTATTCTTGATTGTAAAAGCAATTAGCCTTCGGGCATGATTTTGCGAATAAAGTTTCTATATATAGTACGTCGATGAAGGTTAGACATCCAGGTAATACGATATGCCAAAAAACAGTTACTCAAGCAACTGGATATGATTTTGAAAACGTCAGACGTTTCAGCTAGTATCCACTAGCTTTCGTCAGTGACTGAGAGACCAGAGGGGAAAGCAGGTTTATATACACAACCTGTTGATTGATATGCAAATAAAGTGAAGACAAATTTTTGGAAGTCGAAAAAGGAACAAAAGTCAGACAAGTCAAGACAAGATGATGCAAATTAGTCTGAAAGCTCCTGTTATACAGGACAGGAGCTTAAGTGTTGTCTGTCCTCGGGGCTGGGAGTGCCAAATCCCAAGTGCCGGAAAGATCGACAGTAGTCAAGGAAGCCTTGGAAGCCGATGATACACTTGCAGATAGAACCAACCTATCCGTTGACCAAGTTTGTGAGCTACTAGAACTCTGCTTAGGATGCACATACTTTACCTACAAAGGACAGTTCTACCAACAAATGCACGGCTGTGCTATGGGATCACCAGTTTCACCAATTGTTGTAAACCTGTACATGGAGAAGTTTGAAAACAAAGCCCTCAGCACTTTCAATGACACTCCCCCGGCCAACTGGTTTCGATATGTAGATGACACTTGGTGCAGATTGAAAAAGAGGGTAGCTGCTGACTTCTTTGACCACATCAACCAGATAGATGATAACATCAAGTTCACACAGGAGCCAAGTCATGACAACATGCTCCCTTTCCTAGACACCAAAACTATCGTAGAGGAAGATGGTAACCTTCGTTTCGAAGTGTACAGGAAACCAACCCACACTGATCAGTACCTGGCCTTTGATTCCCACCACCCTTTGGAACACAAACCAAAGTAGCAGTGATCAAAACTCTCTTCCATCGTGCAGACAACATTGTCACTTCAGACCAAGCCAAAACGGACGAACATAGACACCTCCGAGGTGCCCTGGCTAAATGTGGCTACCAAAACTGGACTTTCAACAAAGCGCTCAAACCTTCAGATCAGTCTAAGAAAACCCAGAAGTGCAAACCTTTGACCAACAAAAACAAGGCCAACATCACTATTCCGTATGTCCAAGGAGTATCTGAGAAACTCCGACGGATCTTCCAAAACTTCAACATAGCCACTAACTTCAAACCTCACTCAACCCTCAGACAAAGACTGGTACACCCTAAGGACCGACCTCACAAGGGTACCAAGGCGAATGTTATTTACAGACTCAAATGTGAGGAGCCCAATTGTAACAACACCTACATTGGAGAGACAAGTCGACCGCTTAAAGTAAGGTACAAAGAACATTGCCGACCTAGTGCCAACGGCTACTCCTCAGCTATTTTCCACCACCTACAACACAACCAGGGTCACTCTTTCAAACTCGAGTCCACGGATGTATTAGACCGCGAAACACGCTGGTGGGAACGGGGTGTTAAAGAGGCAATATATGAAAGAATGTACAACCCCACCCTCAACAGGGAAGGGGGGCTACGGGTCGATCTTTCCGGCACTTGGGATTTGGCACTCCCAGCCCCGAGGACAGACAACACTTAAGCTCCTGTCCTGTATAACAGGAGCTTTCAGACTAATTTGCATCATCTTGTCTTGACTTGTCTGACTTTTGTTCCTTTTTCGACTTCCAAAAATTTGTCTTCACTTTATTTGCATATCAATCAACAGGTTGTGTATATAAACCTGCTTTCCCCTCTGGTCTCTCAGTCACTGACGAAAGCTAGTGGATACTAGCTGAAACGTCTGACGTTTTCAAAATCATATCCAGTTGCTTGAGTAACTGTTTTTTGGCATATCTATATATAGTATGTTGATAGATTTATTACTCACTTTTGTTTGTCAGGAACACACGTGTAAAAATAGTACTATAGTATGTGACAAAAATGGCACCATATAAACAAATCAGAGCTCATATAACTAATTTTTTAGTGCTACACTGATACCGACCATCAATCAGGCAACTGATGATCATTCTTAGTATGCTCTATATATAGCCTGTTTATTACCGTCTTTTCTTGTTCACTGGTCACAAACACGCGGGTTATTATGTTTAAAAAATACTATCTGACGATAAAAATAGTATGTGAGGACAAAAATAGTATGTGAGGACAAAAATAGTATGTGACGATAAAAGTAGTATGTGACGACAAAAGCACCATACAAATTGATCAGATCTAAACTAAATGTGTATTTCATTTGCCATCAATCTGGCAACTAATGTGATGATTGTCAGCATGTCATATTCAATACGTATTACTCTCTTTTTCTTGTTGTCAGAAACATGCATGCGTAATTATGGCCAAAAATAGTATGTACATGTACAATAGCAATACAATAGCACTAAAGAGGTATTTCATCTGCCTTTGATTGGGCAACTAATGATCACTCAATGTGCGCTACATATGGCATACCGTAGGTTACTCTTTATAGATTCTTTTATTGCTTGTCACAAACACGCGTAATTATGGCCACAATATACATAATAGGCTCGTGACGAAAATAGCAGCATATAGAGAGATCAGAGCTCTTGTAGAAGAAAGGACAGTGAAGAGCAGACACTGCAAATAGATTGTGTTTTAAAGTTTACCTACTCTCTAAGCAGTGGTTTGGATTTTGGGTTATTTTTATCGGGGTTTCTTTTTCGAACTGGACTTTTTTTTCAGTTGGGTTGGGCGAAAAAAATTCCAGTGCAAAAAAAGAAACTCCAAACCTCTGCTTGAAGAGTAGAGTTTACCGACGTTTAATCCACTGCCTCCGATCGTAGCTGCCCTAACTATTCATATATATCGCACTATATCCGCATCAGTAACCTTTAAAAACCGTTAAAACTCCCCAGCAACCCATTAATGACCCTATTAAAATGTTAGTTCATCAGACTTTATAAGCCGTAGACAACTAATAATGCGGGGGTGTATATAACCTTACATTCTGCATCTGTTTCCTGTAACGTTATATCTACGGCAGAAGTAGAAATACGCCCCCGCACGAGTAGTATACGGCCAGATCTTTGTGTACGTTTCAAAAGCCAAAAGGTCTCAGCTACATACAGTCATATATATAAGTATTGGTCCACACACTGATATCGTTCTTGTTGAGAACCGCGACATCTGGTGAGCAAGTTCCATAACGCAGTGACTCACAACGACGACCAGTTCATTTGCGACGCCGTGCGAGAAAAAGAAAAACTGCAGAAAACTTTTGCATGAGAACGCAGTGTAATTATCAAATGTGTGAAAGTTATACCCGCGCGCAGAGAGCAACACACTACCATATTCAGAGTACATACTGTACAAATTATGCTAAATAGTCAACGTGTAAAGTCTACAAGACTCGCGCTACTGGGACCGAAATTGCAAGCGCCAACTCAGTGTTGAGTACAATCAAGGAGATTATGTGCACTGTTTACACTGTGTCTGTATGAAAGTGTGTGTGTTTTTTCTGCCACTGTGCCTGTGTTTATGTGTGTTTGCCCTTCAACCTCATTGCGTACACATAGACATTCCCTTTCGTAACTTTAATGAACACGCCACAGGCGCGTCGCCAAAAACATCACATGTGTTCCTTGTTACCCCCATGCGGATACAGAGAGAGAGAGGCGGGCAAACAGACAACACACAGCTCGGAGTTCAGCATCGCAGTCACATTTCAGCATTTTTTTCTCGAAAAGATCGTCTATTTTGACATATCTGGATGTGGAGGCGTGTTTGAAGACCACAACGTTCGATGGACCAGGTTTATCGAGTTATAAATTATTGATGGTGTTGACGCTTGTGATCTTTCTTGTGTCTTTGTCTGCATCATGGTGACATTTCAAGTTGTCAGAGATTTCGAACCTGGTCTGCAAGTAAACGTTCACGTTAACCCTATTTAATCAACGCAGCTTAGTCCAATATGTTTAAGTTAAGACAAGGACGTTAGATCAAGCTATAACGTCCGTGTTAGTGCCATAATTTATCGCGAACCCTATATCGGTTTTAGCCAATTTAATACCTTCGCCAAACCTTGTTCAACGGTTATTTTAGGACAGTCGCGCTGTTGTCTTTACGGCATTTTACAATTCGACAGTAGTTATTACAACATGCTAACAAATGTTAACTTTAAAAACTTCTGCTGTTTTGTTGTAGTTGTTGTCACAGAGGAACGATGAACACTCCTGATTCCTTCTTCAGTTGTTGATGAATCTGAGGCTACCTTTACTGCTCAAGTTTCCCGCCCGTGCCGTGACCCCTGACCCCTTGAGTCCACAGACCTGCCCCCTGCCCGTTGCCCCTGGCGACCAGGTAAATCAGCCCTGTATGGCCCCCTGTGTAAATGGATCCATTTGTACAGCCTCCGGGCTATTGTCATGTAAATGCCTGGTGTGGTTACTACCATCGCCCGGCAACACCCGCCTGTTCAACTGCGTCTACTACCCCCTCCTACCTCCCTTCCTTACCTGTCTATCCCAGGTGTTTTTTAAGCACCTGGTGGTGGTAGGGGTGTGCAGGTAGACTGGAGCATACCTTGTCTTAAAACCAAGAGGAAAGCGCTGTTTGAAACTGTTGCCATGTGGCTGTTTTATTTGACAACACCGCTCCATGGACAAGTCATTCAAACCAGGTGACAGCCACAGGTGTGTCGCCTCACCTGAGTCTTCTGCCACGGTCTTGGACTTGTGGGATCACCTGCGACACTCCTTGAGATTTCACTAGGACTCTCTGAAAGGCCATTTCGCCATTTGCCAGCTGTAGCGGACACAAGGAGGGATTTAGAATTGGCGTTGTTGAGTGTGTGTCGTATTACGTGTTTACCTCTACAGCCATGCCGGAGAGAAAGCTGACTGTAGGTGAGTGGGGTTTGAAGTGCTATTCCCACAGTAATTTTCGACCCTACAGCCTGTGGTTGTGTCTGTATTCCAACTAATTCACTTTTTTAGTGTTTTAATCACAGTAACGATTTGATTGAAAAACAACAACAACAACAACAATGATCATGCTGTCCAGTTGCTTAAATGTTGACCTCTGTAATGTTACACTGTATGCCGATGAAAAGTTGTTCCTATGTTATGGAAACCTTTGTACAAAAAGAAAGGAAACTTAAAATATGTCAAGCAACTTCAAAACTGTGGCTTAGAAAATCAAACTCATTCCTTGTGTGCAGTTTGATAGGTTATTAGTGTCACATTACATTTTAAGAATGACACTAGATAGGTATTTTATGTGCCATCAATCAGGCAACTAATGATCATTCTCAGTGTGTGCTATATATCTTCCTGTTTTGTTGCTACCTTTCAGCCTGATATACAAAGAAGACTTGTCATACTGTATTATAATTTATTTCTGGTACATTTCACATTGTAGCACAGAAAAGCTTGTTGCTCAAGTATAAAATCTTTCTTCGAGAGGTATTACATTTTTTGTTACTAGTCCAACTGGTTACACTTGATGTGATAATAAAGGGTGTGCGGGATTAAGTACTAATAGTATTGTTCACAAATTAGCATGGATTGCTCATTTTGATTATGTTCTACGATCTGGTAAAAGAAGGAATTTGTTCAGGAAATGTAACTGTTATGTAGAGTACAGTCAGTGACCAATTCTTTTTCTATCCTGTTTTTACAGAACCACCAGAGATTAGGCATGAAGATTTGGTAAGTATCTGGAAAGTCAAATATTTTAGGTAAAGACAAGTAGTCAAAGAGCGAGGAAAATACAAGAATTTAAAGAGAAAATGTGGAAAAAAGTAGACCCAGGATAGAAACAAACCATGTGTAAGAACTATGTTTATTAATTCTACTTTGAACCCTTCCAAGTTCTGTTTTGCTTCCCATGTTACTTGTTTGAAAATGGGGAAGTTTAAATTTAAATGATTTCAATACTAACATCATGGCTAAAAAAATGGGAAAAAACATTTTGCAGTGTTTTGACCTGAGATGGAATGCATAGCTTGTGTCGTGAGACTTTCTCTTTCTGCCAGAGACATTGATGTCAGTAGTTGTCACCTGATCCAAACACAACAGGTAACCAACGTGTCAGCTTTGTGTGAGCTACAATAGTGCACAACTGTCTGACCTCAGACATAGTCGCACAGTTGTCAGGACATGCTGTTTGTGCAATTGGCAAAGGGCTTTTTGATTTATTAATGAGTGGTTGTGGTCGAAAATGTCATTTGATTCTGTTGGGAGCCTTGTCTGAAGTATGTTTGACGTGCATTAGGAGGTTAGTGTGCACACTCACACACAAAGAGAATCATAAACGCCCAGATGGGTTAGAAGGAATGGTTATGTTTGCTAGTGGTGTTGGTACTGTACAACCATAATATTTTATTCAAATTGATATTCTTTACAATTGCTGAAATTATGTTGTACATCTTTAATGTAAAAGCTAACTGAAAAAGCAGTAATCTGAAATACACATGTAAGATATACATACTGTGTTCTTGAAGCATGACTTATGGAATACTATTATCGGAATACTAGTAAAAAGTCAAGAACATTGTAGAAAGACTTAATAAGAGAGTAATTATAAGTTTAATCAACAAGATAAATTACAGTTACTACAGAATAAGAATCTTTTGCAGTTTGTTGTCATGCCACAAATTACAGTAGCCTTGTGATTCTCTACAACAAGTAGGTCTGCCTTTTATCACTCTGATACAGGGGATTTTTAAGGTCCTTATCATGTACAGCTACTGTAAAAGTTGCTGAGTACTAAGTGGTGATTATGGCTTGGGTACATGTCATAAATTAGGCACAACGAAGTCCTCTTGTGAGCTGTAAAGTTAAACCCTGGCTGCTGATTAACTCTCAAGTCTGGGAAAAGGTCGAAGTGTGCATTATTGGATTATAGGGGAACGATTGGTGGGGCATGTTTGTGTTGCCTAGAGACTGGGGGATTGTGGGCGTACCTTAGGGTCACCTATGGGCCGCAGAATACACAAATCCCCCCTCTAGCAGTCAGCTGCAGGGTTTGTGAGATTGAGTGGAACTAAAGCCTTCAGTCATGTGACAAAACACCAGTATAAATGAGTATGTTTTGGCCAGGTCTGTGCAGGTACATGTACAAAGCACATGCCATCACCCAGTCTCTTAGACCTGCTGGAATGGTGTACATGTGGCAATCAGCCAGACTTTAATACAGCATGAAGCTTGTCAGTGATGGTCTTAAAGACAGCTTGTAGTCAGTTTTAATTCCAGGACAAAGATGACACAATTATGTTGCCCGAGAAGACACCAAGGAGTCATAGAATGTAAATTGAAATTTATTAATCATTTGTATGTAGCGTTATATTTTTTCTGGAGGAACTTAAAGAAACTGTGTAGCTGTGTCAATGCTCTAACCTTTCATCAAAGTGTAGTAGAACCATTTTCTCAGGGAAACCTGAGTTGAGATTCAGTTCAAATTTACATTTCACGGAATTAGTCAGACCACTTAAATGTTTCTTGTAAAGATCATGTATTACAAAGTATTAGCAGTGCATGGTTGGCTGGGCTAGTCTTAAGATCTGTTTCCCGATGTTTGAGAGGACAGAATTTTTCGGATTCTGCAGGATTTGTTCAGGAAGGCTTCGGTCGGGTTTTGTTATTATTGCAATGGTTCCTTGCTTTATCACTATATCTTTTTGTCCTCTTAGCCACTCTGACCACCTGTTCTT
Organism: Branchiostoma belcheri; assembly: GCF_001625305.1. NCBI lineage: Eukaryota > Metazoa > Chordata > Leptocardii > Amphioxiformes > Branchiostomatidae > Branchiostoma > Branchiostoma belcheri. The sequence goes on along the minus strand of NW_017804165.1, from coordinate 272,699 downwards.
GAGAGCTCTGTACAAGCCCTGCTGCCCTTAAGTACCAGGTGTTATCTCACTACAGGGCTCCTTACATCTCTACCTAATGGACAGACATGTCACTGTAGACAAAATCACTGACCTGTACAATGTATTTAAAACAAGATGATAATTGGAGCCTTTTAAACCTGGAATGTATGTCTGTACATTACAGGTTCTCCCTTCAGTATATCAGTGTATCAGAATTTGTTCAGCTCATAAGAAAAGGGATATGATTAGCACAATATTGCAACAAATTTACAACACAGTGGTGTCTGGTGTGCTTTTCTTGCAGTGGCTGCAAAAATACTAACCATTCTACAGAAAGTGTTGAATTAAAGTACAATGTATTGCATAGAACTATCTTGTGTTCATGCTAAATAATTTAGCTGGGAGCCAGGAGGAGAGAGCCCATGGTATGTGAGATAATGTTGAGTGACAGATACAAAGAACAACCAAATCCCACAGGAAATGTTTCCAGACCACTGGACCTTTGTGTGGCATGTACAATCATATCCAGGTAATCATTACATACATTTTGATTCAGCGCATACACAATTGTATTGTAGAAGCTCTTCTCCTTATTTCCGGAACATTACATCTGCCTTTCACACAATAATATTAACAGTAACAAGGACCGTGAATTATATATGAAAAGGGGAAAATCATGCATGATACAGAGAATATACCTGTTTTGTAGTGATTAGAATTAGTAGGAACTACGTAGAGCTAGACAGAGATTCAGTAACAACTTTTTTCTGTGAGATTTCTTTGGTGAAGAGCTTAAGCTCAGTTGTATAATAATCCAGGAGAATTCTAAATTTTTTCCCATAAATTCCCAGAAATTCTTGAAGTGTTGATAGTGATTGTAATTGTATAATTTGTAATTGTTTGCCATTCCCACATATTAGATATGCACCCTTAGGCCACACCAATTTAATTTCTTGGTTAACGGATTTTTCTACAAAAATAATGGAGCGGGCGGGCGAAAAAAAATTAAAACAGGCCTAGGCATCCTATTATGGCCCAAAATGGTATAATAGGAGCCATGAAGTCAACACACCAGGCTGGTTCAAAATTTAAACAATGAATTTTGAACTTTTAATGATACCACTGCATTGAAATATGGAATGACTGTAAGAAGTAGTAAGAAAAGGACAGTTTTTCAACTGTTCAGGGCTAAATGTGAGCATTTTGCAGTTGTTTCTGACCTGTTATTTTTATTTGCAAATCAGAAAAAAATGAAGCGGCGAATCCGTTAACCAAGAAATTAAATTGGTGTGGCCTTAATTGCACAGTTTAGTACTGCAATAAAATAGGAGGCAGGACAGATGTTGGCAGTAGCACAAGTTAAAAGTGCTCCACGCTGAATAGCCTTTTCAGGTCTATCAGTTCTCACCATCAGTAATAGTACCGTATAATTATGTGTTGACGTGATGCGAGTTGTCTAATTAAGACTTGTCATTAGGACAATTTTCACTAGTGTTAGACTGGCACACTGATCATCGGGCCGTAGCGAGATACCAGGTACTAATGTCTGTGGCCTGTTCTGGGCTGATGCACACAGTGGTTCTGAAAAGTGGGAGATGCTAATGTGTCGGTACTTTGTGCTGACAAAGGCTTTAACTTGATTTACCTGTGACCCGTCTCCATGGTTGTGGACGGACAATGGCATTCCACGCTGCTTAGGGGGTCGCTTTGTAACTCAATTGAAGTCTTTTACTTGGGGCCTAGTGTTGTGATTGGACATATATTATACTTCAAGGGTAGGGCTCCGAAACTCTTGATAAGCTTGAATCTCCCCTCTTCTCCCTGCATACCTGCCTCCAACTTTTCCAACGTTGAGGCCACAAACTTGTTTGTTGTGTACACTTTAGCAGGCATGCATGCTTTGCCTATTAAAGCTATCAGATGTTAAACATCGTTGCATAATGCACAGTCTCCTTTTTTGTTGATCCAGCTTACACTTAACCTTTAGTATTACCTTTACACTCCTGAGTGTGCTTTCATGTATATTTGAAGATACATTAAAGATTGGAACCTATACTTGAAGATGTACATCATGTTTGAAGCACACCTGGTTAGGTTTCAGGTAGACAGTTTAAGGTAGAGGTGGGAAAGTGCTTCCCTTGTCTGTCCCATACCCTGGGTATAGTGTAACACCTGGGAATAGGACAGAAAGTACAACTATTATTTTTTGTCATGGGTCTGTTGGGAAGGACAAGAATGTGTAACTTCAGATGGTACAGTATTGGACAATGTAACAGGACTAGTGTTACACTAGTCGGGCTGGAACAGAGACTCCGCTTTTGAAGTTCTCAAATCTTCCATGACTGTGGAATACAAAAGGCACACAGGACAGAAAGTCTCCCACTTTCTTTTATTGGCAGTGTTTTCCAATGCATGATTGACTTACCTATAAATAATGTGCATGTAGAGAGACTGTGGTATCTCTCCTTTCCTAATTTTTAGAATAACCTTTCTTCATTTAAGATTCAAACAATGTTCCACTGATGAGTCACATAAGTATTTGTTTTCGATTATGTTAGTCAAAAACATTGCTAGATTCTTCTTCATTGATCTATATCACTGCTTAATGCATGATATCAAGTCAAGATAAAGTCAGCCTGTAACACTGTTGGTGTCCCACCACAGAGCTCAGGTGTTTTGTTTATACCTGTTGCCATGGTGACTGTGCAGCATACGCCAGAGTCGCCGAGGTTAAACACTCTCCCCATTCGGCAACAGTACCAGGTAACCCACACCTGGGCGTGTTTACAGTTCTCTGTTTGCTGTAAACTACGACCAATGGACGATTGTTATGAGTTAAAATATGGACAGAACCGTGTAAAGAATAGCTCAGCGCATTCCAGAAGTTTTTATTTCTGTCCTGTTACATTCTAGTATTTATTTTGACTACTTGTGTTTCCAAACAGACTTCACTGTAAAACAGTTTTAAAAAGAAAGCTAGAAGTCCTTCAACCCAAGCCCATGATGCTTTTCTTGTAAAACAATTCTCTCATAGGTCATAAGGTCAATAAACTTGATACAGGACAGTCCTTAACTAGGCATCATATAACATCTTGTCTTTAGGTCTTTCTTCCTTGTTCCTTTATATATCTCAAGAGCTTTTTTCGCTGCATTTATGATCCCTGTTGGTTAGTTTCAGATTTGTGAATGCTTAGGAAAAAAGACAGCTTTCAAGATGGTCATTAGAAAATCATTAGAATCTGTGCAAGAGGTAGACACATTGTTTTTCTACTCCTGGGAAAGATGCAGTGAGCCAGTTCTTGAAGCTGACCCCACTTAGTGCTTATCTATCATTATAACACTTTGAAACACATTTATTAGTCCTAATTACCATGATATATCACTTTGGCTCCACGCAGACCAGCCCTTTCCTACTTGAGACAAACGCTGTCTCAGCAGGGGCTCCTAAAGGCATTGTGTACCTGTCTGTAAAAGAACGAGAACAGGTGTTTTGTTGATGTTACCAAGTCTGGCTGGAAAGAGGGGACTATGCTGTTAAAATGTGTGACCTGTTCAGTAGACATCTGCATGATTGCACTGACATTTTCCACACCATTTGATTTGATTTGATTTATTGACACATGGGACACAGGTAGCTGTTGCTGGTGTTGCGTCCCACACATAGAAACAAATACAGGACAGACAATACTCATTTTCACTTGAGTTAAGTGAGGAAAGTGTGTAAAGTGCCTTTCCCAAGGGCACATGATCAGTGGCATGTTAGGACTCAAACCTGGGACCTCTTGGTTTCGAGTCAAGCAATCTGACATAGCGCCACGCGACCACACCAATAAAGAGAACATCTTGTGATTAACTGTTAGAAAAGGCTATAGTCATACATATCAAAGACATTAAAGTAACTAATATATCAATATGACTATTCTTCATCAATGATAATTTGTGCTGTTGATTTCAGGAGGACTTCCTGGCCACAGATGACCTGTTTGTGGATTACTTCAACAAGTTCCTCAGCCTCCCAGTAAGTTTGAACAAGTTTCAATCTTTGTCGTTGAAGAGGTTCATCAGTCACGTAGAGTTAACAGTTAGTAGAAATTCTTCAATCAGTGACTGTATTTAAAGGTAAAACACGTACCTCCAAATTTTCGGTGTCGACTGTACACCTTTCTCAAGGAGTGACCTAGTCTCGCGATTGAAGAATTTCTACTAACTGTTTCAATCTTTGCTTACCGTGATTACAAAGCTAATCATACAATCAAGCAACTTTTTGCGTCCCCAGAGGGTCCATTTAGACAGTGGTTACTCCAAACAAAAGGCCATGATTATGATAGATTGGAGGAAAATTACCCTTCCGATTTCAAATGTATTTCCAATTGGAGACCTTGTTCCTAATGTGTTAGGATTAGAGCCAATGCAAAGTCTACTTATCTGAGATAAGTTGGAGAGTAATTATTGTGCTTTGACAGATCAGGTATGCGGTACATTGCAGCTCTTTATGCAAATATGTCATAGACTACAACGAGCTTCATGCAAATTTCAAGAGGTTGACAGTTGACTCTACATGTACAGCAATGTATGCAGTTTTATACTGTGTTTATCTTTATTGTGTTTATTTATGTTTCATTGATGCACATTACACATTACATTTCTCAGTGGTTTGAGTAGTGACATTCAGTGTTTTGTAACAATTTTCTTTCAGACATTCAATGTTTTGTAACAATTCTCTTTCAGACATTCCCAGAACCTCTTAGATTCAACAAGGACCTGGGAGGGTTTGAGGTTGTCACCAACGCACAGAAGGATGTGGCCAATCAGATCAAAGCTGTGGCGCGTTCATACAAGGCACCCAGCCAGATCTACAACGCCACACGAGCAATCACGGACAAGCCCCTGTACTACCAGGTGTTCTCTGATGAGCCACAGACACAGGAGGAGATTAAAACCAGCTTCCTTGTAACAGTAAGTGGTTTGGCTTTGAAATTATGATACTTGATACATAATTGATGGAGACGAGTACAATGATTTCTCAGTTGTAAGAAAATGTATACGAGGAGGAAGAATGTTTTCCTGTCAAATTATTTGTGTATGTGAAAGCAGGAATTTTTTTTGGCTAGCAGTTCATCTAGTGGAGGTGTACTAACCGTAAGCATTATGTACATCCGTCTCCTCCAGTGTCTGAACAAGGAACAAGGCATCCAGTGGATCAAGCAGCAGCGTCTGCCTGCCTTCCTGCAGAGTGACCTGTACCTGGAGTATCGCCTGGCCAAACTGCTGCAGCAGACAGACAACCTGGAGAGCGGGGTCAAACTCACCATAGACACAGAGTACAGGTGAGAGGATGCAGAGAGATGGGAGAAATGTTTGGTTTTTCTTTCCATGCCCACTATCATGATAATGATCGTTCTGGCATACTCATTAACACCTGAGCAAAGTGAGGAAAGTTACATAAACTGCCTTTCCCAAGGGCATTTCCCAAGGTTGGTGACATGGTAGGATTCGAACCCAGGACCTCTTGGTTCTGAGTCAAATGCTTTTAAACTGTTTATATAGATGAGCAAAGATACAGGGAATGGTTGCGGTGGTGTCAGGCAAGAAGAGGTTTATTGGGTACACAAAACTTTTTTGACCATCTAGGACAGGAGTTTTACCTTTATTATATAATAGAAGGCATCACCTGGTAATGTCAACTTCAGGTATGGCTAGAGAGAGGTGCCAAGCTGGTCAGTCAGATAGGAGAAGGCATTAGAATAGATACACGTGCAAGTAACATTCAGAACTTTATCTTAAGGTGTGGAATTGAGTATTACTTAGTATCTTTGTTGTTTTACTGTGTACAAAAATGTTCTCAAAACTTTTGATATCTTATTGATGTTAACTTTCTTTGTCTTCTGTCGCCAGACCTTTTTCCAGGAAGAAGTCGGTTGTGATCACCCAGCAGCTGGAGGATGATGCAGCAGTGAAGCTGATGAAGACCATGTATGTGTGCATGGGAGAGGCCTCCACAACACAGACTAAACAGTGGATCTCTACAGCCAGACAGGTAGGTTTGTGTGTATCTGTGTGTGTGTGTGTGTGTGTGTGTGTGTGTGTGTGTGTGTACGTAAGTGTGTGTGTGTGTGTGTGTGTGTGTGTGTGTACGTAAGTGTGTGTGTGTGTGTTTGAGTTTGTACGTAAGTGTATGTGTGTGTGAGTGTGTGCTTATTGAAATCAATGTTAAGCCCTCTTTTAAGAACCTACATAGAGAATTGTTCATATCCTTTTACACTGAATGACACCACCTTGTGTATTACTGTTCAGGCCAACCAGCTCCAGACAACCACAGCTGCAAAATCCCGCATGTCCAGTGGCATTGGCAGCGACCCGTTTGGTTACCAGTCCAGGCCGAACAGTGGACGTCCAGCGTCTGCTGAGTCCCTGCTGGGAGAGGATGGGCTGAGGGTACAGGACAGTGCCATGTGGACAGGCTCTGCTAGGTAAGTCTTCTGTTTGTCTTCCTTTTTTTCTGGCTTTCAGATTCTTACCACTTGTTTCCTTTCTTGTTTTTCTCATGTTTAACTTTAGATCTTTTCTATTGTGTAAAATGCTATTGCCCACATGGTTTTCCTTTGAATTCTCTTCATGAAAATCAGTCATTCAACCATCAATGCTGATATGCTCTAACTTCGCAGTCTTGTTTGGTCTGTGTTCTTTCTGTTTTTTCTCGGTGTATTTTTATATGCTCTAGGCATACTTCTTTATTTTTCTTTCTTATAAGAAATTTAATGTTTTTTTAGTGACAATAGTACAAGGAGAACAGAGGATCGAATACTCATCATTTACTGTCGCCCTAGGTCCCATGACAGAGATTCGGTGCAGTCAGAAGACTGGTACTCCAGCAAGTTGTTCGGAGTGGAGAGCCCGACCCGGAGACCCCCCACCCGCTCCAAGACGCCGCTGCACGAGAACTTTGTCTGCATGGTGACCGATGACCAGTCGCAGCGAACAGGAGCTATCAGTAGGAGCACGGTCTATAAGGAGAGCGGATTTGGGGACGAGGAAAAGGAGGGAGAGAAAGATGCTGAGGACAATGAGGACCAAGATGACAGTGATGATGACAGTGGGTCATCAGAAAGAAGTGACTCCTCGTCCAAATCAGAATCAAGTGACACTACAGATGAGGATGAGGAGCATCCCTACCTCAATGTGCAGAATGTGGAAGACTTTGCGACTATTGTTGTCGCCATCGTGATGAAACAGTCCGTCGCTGCAGTAACAGACGTGGACATCAAGGAAGTTCCAGACTTCTTTGACACATCCCATCTTCTAAAGCCTGGTGTATCACTGCATCATCTAGAAATCGGTCCAAAGGGAAAAATCACCGCAAGAACTGATATAGAAGAAGAGGAGGACGAGAAAACAAAAAAAGTGACAATCAAGGACGAAAATGAAAACGACAGTGAGAGTGATATTGACTCCCTGTTTAGTGAGGAGTCCGAGGAGCCTGACCCCTGGTTCAGAAAACAGAGGGTGTTCGAGCTGCAGAACTGTAAAGGATTCGAAGCAATGAGGAAATTCCTGGAGGGAAGCAATGGAGATAAGTACTGGAGTTTCTGGCTGGACATTGACAGAGGAAAACTGATCACAGATCCCAACAAGCACCAGAGGTAGGTCTGACACAACAGGGTTTGTTTCTGCTGATATGTTGTTATCTTCAGTGAGAAAGTCACATTGCTAGGTTTACCTTCAAACATGCACTTTAAACATGCACTTGGTTGCAATCATCAATAGTGCAATGGGGACATCTAGCAGAGCAAGTTGATATTGCAGGCAGTTACAACAGACAGTAGAGACTGCAGTACAGATAAGAATCTCTAGGAAGTGCTTTTGTATTGCTCTGCTGTTTTGTTGGTGGCATCAAGACCATTATGTAGAACTTTACTGTGATTGTAACATTTCTACAAACTTAGAAAAATCTTTACCTAACAGACTTACAATTTAGAAAAGGCTGTACCTTACACACTTAGAAAAAACTGTACTTAACAGACTTAGAATTTAGAAAAGGCTGTTTAGAAAAGGCTGTACCTTACACACTTAGAAAAAAACTGTACTTAACAGACTTAGAATTTAGAAAAGGCTGTACTTTACAGACTTTAAAGGAAATCCAGAATAATAAGTACAATACCATGACAACTACATGTATGAGCAAACCAGCACCAAGAGACCATGTCTAGTGAGATATTAGACGTTAAACATGGACATGACAACCACATTCATCTCCAACTCTTCTCCTCCCCACAGCTACCTGGTGAAGATGAGAGAGAGGTACCTTCAGAAGAGCAGCCCGCTGGCGCTGACCCACGAGATGTGCCAGGCCCTGGGGCTGGGGCTGGCCCGAGACTGGACCATGGACCAACTAGCAGATGTACAGGCCAGAGTCTTGGAACCTCTGCTACTGTACTGGTCAGTAGATCTTCTTACAGTGTTTCTCTTAGGCATGTCAGCTGTGTACTACTATTCAATTGGTCTTACAGATTCGGATCATTTGGAATATCTACCAGTACATACAGTACCATTTTTGGTGAGTGTAGATAGCATTTGAATAAAAACTGCCATATACACACTAGGATTTTTTTAGTGTTCAGAATGTTTTTTTTATATTACATGTAGATGCCTCACACAAATATTACCTCTCTCTAACTGGGTTTTAAATACTCAGGGTAGATGACTTTACAGAGTCTACTTCATTACTTTCACATGAGACTCTAAGTAACTGTTTCTCCCTGTCATTATTCACTCTGGGAACCCGGCCCTGGGCCGGGCCAGCCCACAGTTTGTGAGCTGTCTGTCATTAGGGAGTGTGCCTCCCCTGTCTGCAAATAAACACCACCTCTGGGTTCCACTGACAGACTCACAGATCTAGACATATCAAACAGTCAAAAATTAAAACCTGTCTGAGCTGTGTGAAGGAAGTCCAGCTGTCACTGTTTCAGGAAAAAGTTTTTCAGAGCGATGTCATCTATACCAGAGCACTGACTTCTAAAAGCAACATTACGTATTGTCATCTTATCGCATCTTCCTCTTAGCTGTAACAATTGAGAATGTAACATGTTTGCCTTTGTGATGTTAAAGACATATATTTTGAGACCATACTTGAACAGATACATTACATGTAGAATGTAGTAGATTTCATAGTATTCCTTCGGACATCATTCAAACTCCAGAGTCATTGAACTCCTGCCTTTTCCCCAGTGCATATACAAAGCTCGTATTACAGATGCTGCTTGTAGGAGTCCCTCACCAAAAACACTGTAGTCTTTCACCTTGTGTGAATCTTGTACAAATAAACACCACAAGCTTCCTCAGCCAGACTACTCCCACCATGTTTTGGACACAGCGATTCTCCCACATCCTCAAATGGGGGAAACTGTCTTATGTTACAGGTCCTTACTTTACACAGCCCTCGTAATTTGGTAGGCTAAAGTGGCGGAAAATATGAGCTGGTGCATTATGGTATAGAATTTCCTTACCACACAAGATTGTGGAGATTATGTGGGAGCCTCAGCGATGACCCTTGCCCCCAGGTGTGTGTGTGGGTTTGAATTTCCAGGCTTATCACCACTCTATCTGTTTGAAGATCAGGGTTCTGTTCCGAGGGTCTGGAAAGCCAGGATAAACTTGGACTTCTCTGGGCTTAGAGGGCCGAGAAGGGCTTTAGGCTGTTGTCCTTAGAACAGCAGACCTACTGTAGTGACTTGTCTGTGCTCCTTCTAACCTGCAGCTGTTGCCTTAAGTTAGCACAACAATTCTTTTTAGTTCATGCAGATGTTTGAAGAATAAGTGACTTCAAAGTTTGGAAGAAAAGTAGACATTTATTTGGGAAGGTCCTTTTTTCTTGTGAGGGTCTTGAAGACTGTTCTTCAAATGTCAACATACTTACAGCCACATTATAGAAAATCTGGAGGCTTGTATAAGACATTTACTTATACTACTTAGATCACATTGCACTTGAATATTTTCCTTGACAAGGACCACTGTTAAAGTCAGGTAGTGACAATACTCACTCATGATCACACTCACTATCCAGGATTTGATTATTCTGCTGCTGTTGTCCCTGGCACAGGGGTGGGCAGCAGTCAGCTAGTAGTAATTGTACTAGTCTTCACACCACATTTTGATAATGACATGGTATTGATGATAGCCATACTGATAAACATGAGACAAGAACTGATGACCTGTATCTCCCCAGGGCTCCCCGGTTCCTGTTGAGTCAGCGCCGCCACACCAACATGGACCAGAACTACCTGTACTTCAGACAGAAGCTGAACCGCCCCAAGTCTGCGGAGATTGACCCCCAGCCTCGCACCATCACCATCATCCCCCTCCGCCCCAAAACATGCATCCCCAGGGTCAAGCTGGGACAGAGACAGGTCAGAACTCACCGCTGCACTAGTCGATACCAATCCTCATGATATAGAAATATATACATATAGACATGGAAACTTGTTGGGAATACTTGTAAGGTAATGAAGAATCTTGAAAACGTACTGTAGTTTCTGATATCAAGTCTTGAGGAGCACAAATGCTACAAAAATAACAACTTAAGATTTAATTTGATATGATTTATTGAAATTGTAACTACTTACAATACAATACATGTGGAAGAAAGGCAGCTGTTGCTAGTGTTGTGTCCCAAACATAGAAACAAATACAGGACAGACAGTACTCATTTTCATTTAAGTGAGGAAAATCATGTAAAGTGCGTTTCCCAAGGGCACAAGATTGGTGGCATGTCAGGTCTCGAACCTGGAACCTGTTGGTTATTTCCAAGTCGAGCACTCTGCCCTTACACCACATGACCCCACAATGAGATATTCTTGCCAGGGTTCGAAATACTTTTTTTCAGGTACGTGCAAAATTGCACATTGGCAAAATTTTTAGGTGCAATTTGAAAAATTTATGTGCAAAATTATATTTAGCCTTGCATCTTTAGGTTTGGAACTGTTTTACTGTGTATCAACCTTCTTAGCCTGCCACTGCATATAGAAGTTTTAGTATACATTAAAAAGAAGGGACCAAACAAAACATGAACAATGCAAGTATCATCTGTGTTTATAAAAAAAGACCACAAAAAAAATTTGTCGGCATTAGCTTCAAAGGACGCCGCTAGTGACCCCCGGCCCTCTCACTCGTCATAAAAAAAATTTACCAACAGTATGCGA
>NW_017804165.1:204126-261484 GCF_001625305.1 Branchiostoma belcheri | reverse complement strand
TCTATTTTCAGCAAGTATGCATATTTCTTTTCTAACTGTAAGGAGCTAATAAAGGATTTATTATCTTTTTTCTCCCTGTTGCTTCAAATTTCTTCTGAAAAAATCTGAGAACCAACACAGGGCTCGAAATACTTTTTTTCAGGTACGTGCAAAATTGCACATTGGCAAAATTTTTAGGTGCAATTTGAAAAATATATGTGCAAAATTATATTTAGCCTTGCATCTTTAGGTTTGGAACTGTTTTACTGTGTATCAACCTTCTTAGCCTGCCACTGCATATAGAAGTTTTAGTATACATTAAAAAGAAGGGACCAAACAAAACATGAACAATGCAAGTATCATCTGTGTTTATAAAAAAAAAGAACACAAAAAAAATTTGTCGGCATTAGCTTCAAAGGACGCCGCTAGTGACCCCCGGCCCTCTCACTCGTCATAAAAAAAATTTACCAACAGTATGCGAGCACATTTATTTTGCATATTTGTTTACCTTGAATATCGTGCACGATATAAGGAAAAAAATACTGCTTAGAAAAAAATAACGTCCGGTTAATTTTTGCTTCTTGGCGCTCCCCTCCCCCTCCTCTGGGGGCGCGTCGTCAACATCGGCCGCGGGATCCTCGGAGACGGTGGACCCGGTGGCATCTTCTGGTCCACCGCCACCGGCTGCACCAGCCTCTGATGCCGGCTGGGCCCGTGAAAAGAACTTGAAAATCGACCCCTTCTTCATGGGCCCTTCTTCATGCTTTACAAATTTCCTGGGTAGCACTGAATGCTGGGAAATCCGAAAACTCTGTTTTTCACCGAATTTTACCGAAAATTGGACGAAAAAGCCGAAATTACTCTGCCGAAGGACTTCGTACCACATCGGGCAACAAGTTTCGCGGGTCTCACCATATTTGGTAAATGAGCTACGTAGGCCTTCGCGTCTTGCCATATTAGGTAAATCATTACGTAATGCCTTCGCGTCTTCACCTGGGGACGAGGCAGCTTGTTCCCAGGATGTTCAGTAAAGAAAACAATATGGCTGCCATGCGCCCAGCGCGATGCCGACACAGCAAGAAACTTCGGAGATACGCAGTGCAAACATGATATATCGGTATTGTCCAGGTGCAAAATTGCACATTCAAAATATTTTTAGGTGCAAATCTTGAAAATTACGTGCAATTTGCACATTGCACCTTTGTATTTCGAACTCTGCTTGCCATTGGCGCGGAACATTGCAAGATGTTTATCTAAACAGTGGATATGTGTGTGTTCAGAAGCAGGTGTCCCGGAGTGCTGACCTGGCCCTGTTGAAGCAGCAGGAGAGAAACAGGAAGGAGGGACAACAGCTGCTCACCGCGAAACTCAACCTGAGGAAATCACCCTCACCTGACAGGCTCAAGACTAAAGCTCTCAGCCCCAAGCACAAAAGGTATGTATATATATAAATTTCATTGTGTATCTTATTAATTGTATTTGTATGTATACCTAACAATTTTATTCTCTCCCATAAAAATGATCCAAAAAAAAATAGGCTGTGACTACTTTATTAGTAACCCTGGCTGTTGTAAGCCAAACTAATAAACAAATAAAGGTATGGCTTTGAGATTACTTATCAATGGGAAATGATGAAGTGTTTATGAAGTGCTAATCACACTGTTTTAGAAGATCTGATGAAATAGACAAAAGATGACAATGTAGTTGGGTACAGAAAAAAAATAGTTGCCAGATTTTAACTGACTTTGTGAAATTTCCTTGAGTTAGAAAATCTATCACAGAATAGATTTCACAATATAAGATGCTCCTACAGTAATACAAACTTATAAACTCACAGTGTTTTGATGTTTGTCTACTTGACTAGGCTGTTGTTCATGTAATGGTTAATTCAGCACCAAGGACAGGAACCATGTAGCCATGTAGCTGTTTACATGTATAGGATATGGTGGGTTTCTTGAAACTCAAATTGTGTGACCTGTCTGTCCCCCTCCAGGCGGAAGTCAGCGCGGAGCGACATTTCCTCCATCAGCGGGAGCAGCTGGGCGGGGTCGGAGGACAGCTCGCCAGATGAGGGACCTCAGAACATCCGCAACATCGTGGCCAGGAAGTTCAGCCTGCCGGTACGCTCACTGTTTCTAGATTTTTTTTATTTGCCAGAAGCCTGATTTAAAGGTTATATACTGCTGTTATTACTGAAGACAGGGAATGACTAAAAAGGATTTACTCATAGGAAATTCAACTCTACTACTGCATAAATTACAGGGATAATTTCTGGATATTTCAAGTGACATCCACCACTCTTCTTCAGTGTCATGAAGTACAAAGAAGAGTGATGGATGTCACTCGAAACATCTGGAAGTTATATCTATCCATAATTTATCCAGTAGTAGAGTTTGAATTTCCTATGAGTATTGTTTACCTGGATGTCTAACCTTCATCAATGTAAATTAACTTGATGTTGTGATTTAAGATTGAACAGTACACACCTTTTGCGCTCTTTCATGACTAATATTGTTTTCATGTCTTCTCCAGAGCTCCAATGACAGCGTGTTCCTGGGCAGCTCCAGGATGGAACAGATGCTCCAGGCCTTGTACCACGACAGGAATGCTGGGTACTTCTTCACACAGTTCTGTGAGAGGTCAGGGAATAAGGTGAGGAAGCATGCTGGGAAATAGCCATTTTGTCTATGAGAATTGAGGGTCTATGAAAAAAGCACAATAACCTTTAGTTCACTTTCTTATTAATGATTTTAAAATGTCTTATACAATGTAGTATGAGTTCTCATAAAACAGCAATATCAGTTTTACATCTGTGAAGATTAGACATCCAGATATGCCAAAATGCAGTTACTCAAGGAACTGGATTTGATTTTGCTTGAGTAACTGCTTTTTGGAATATCATTTTTACCTTTTTATTAGAAATTTCTTTATGTCACACAAGGAAGGCTTTCCAAACTTCTCAGTGATAAATGATGATGACTTTTTTTAAAAGAGACACTGTCCCATTGTTCCCCCAGCTCTGGTCCAACTCCATCCACTGCTGGACAGACCTGCAGACGTACCACACCCTGTTCTACGCTGACGTGCTCGACCCTTTTGTAGTGAAGAAAAAAGCTCAGGTAAGAAACGTTTAACCTCGTGGATGAAGTTTCCAAAAGGAAATCTACTTTCTTAAAATTATTATTCCAACATGTAATCACAAGACATGGTGATGGCACACTCAAGTTTTTGCAACTTACTTTTATGCTGCCACCAATATAGAGGACAATACAATACAATACTCATTTTCCTTGATGTAAAATTGAAGAAATTCGTGTTAAGAATTGGTGGCCTGGCAGGATTGGTGGCCTGGCAGGGTCCGAATTTAACTTGTATGAAGGGATATGACGCCCTTTTCTAACACAGTTTTCCCTTTTCCAGTACATCCACTCTAGGTTTGTGGTAGCTGCCTCCCCAGAGGACATTGGGTGCAGCCAGGACATCAGGAACGAGGTGTACAAGAACATCGACCCTCCCTTCGAGGAACTATTTGACTCAGCGGAGGAATACATCCTGCATGTGCTGGTGGTGCCATGGCAACAGATGATTGAGGGGGACAAGCACACTTACTCTAAGGTAGGAATTAAGGGAGGAAAACTGATAAAATTTATCAGGCTCAATTTATAGTACAAGTAAGGTTTATACTGGTACGCACAACTTAAGTTCAGTAAAGCCTAAAAGCTTTCAGACGGCATCCACCATCTTTCTTCAGCTACTGACAAGGGCAGTCAGGTGACCCAGCAACTGTCATGTCATTATATCTAGTTGTCAGAAAAAGTATTTAACATATTTTTGTGCATGTAAATGTTTGCTAAACAGGCTTTCATCTCTTGATCTGTCATATATCATTGGGTACAGGATTTCATACATAGGGAAAGATCTCGTTCCTTCGTGTATTAACAAACTTGCCATAATGTTGTTTTCCACCAGGTGGAGCTTTTTGAACAGAAGCGCCATCTCGAGACCAAGTCACGCCAGCTGCTTCGTCTACAGAAGAAGGGTCTCCTTAGAGAGGTACTTTTCTACTTCCTCTTTGTGTGTTAGAAAAAGGTTGTGTAATGCTGTTCAGGTTTTTGTAAGTTTGCTTTAATGTATGTAATTCTTCCATTCTTCAGCCTTCATCTTGATACATATTAGGATATCCATCCATTAGTTGCAAAAGCGACAACGAAAGCAACTAGTCTTCCTGGATTCCAAAACACAAAACAACAACATTACACATACTACACAATCATATAAAAATTACAACATTATACTGCTTTGTATAGCTAAAATATAATTTGCTCTTAATTGAGTTACATCTCAGCATTTCGTGACTCTAGATAACCCTGTCTGTTCCCCCCCCTTCAGCTGACCATCACCCCTGAAGCAGAGGAGCTGGAGGAGTCTCCGTACGACGACACCATCTGGGCCAAGCTGCCCGACCAGTTCAAGAAGTGGACCTTCGAGGGGCTGGTGCACAACCGGCTGGAACTGGAGCACTTCCGCAAGTTCCTGGCCGACAACTTCGCCTCCATCGACCTGCAGTGTTGGATGGATATTGAGGTAACTGTCGGTTGCAACTTGTTAGTTATTCTAATGTCGACTGTACTCTTATGTTTCAACGTCATTAGAAATGGTCCACTCTAGATTGAAAACATCATCATGTCTTGAGTAAAGAGACAGTTTTACACAACCAAGTCTTTTATTCAGCCGATGTTTCGGTGACCGTCTGTCTGCTTCCTCGCGGCAATTCTGACTGGTTCACATTGCACTGCAGCACGGGTGTCACTGCTATAGATGCATTATTCTCATCAGAATATCCTAATTGTACACTAATAGAGAAGCAAACAGAAAGATAACTGTTACAACATTCATTGATCTGATATTTGCACAATTGTCTTCCTGTAGGCATTTCGTCGGCTGTCTCATCTGGACAATGCCAAGAGAGATGACAAGGCCAAGGACATCAAGAGCAAATATCTGAACAAGAAATACTTCTTTGGGCCCAACAGTCCTGCAACAAAAGAGCAGCAGAACAAGGTAATGTGGACCAGTTCATAGGGAAGGAAACATTTCAATACTCTAGGGAGAAATGTGTGGTCAGGCTGTGTAAGGCAAGCACAGGCCCAGGCAGATATTGAAGATGAGAGTACGGTAGTTATTCTATCCCCATTGGTCATGCCTGTCTGTAAAATTTAAGTTATTTTCTAATCAACACAAGTCAACCATATAAGCATCAAAGTGAGCAACAGTCTATTGTGTGGAACAATAGTACAAACTTTATTATAGATCATCCATGACAGAAACTAATGAGAGAGAGAAAGAGAGAGAGAGAGAGAGAGAGAGAGAGAGAGAGAGAGAGTGGAAGCCTTGGGAAAGGCACTTTTCATGACTTTCCTCACTTAACTCAAGTGAAAATGAGTACTGGTATTGTCTGTCCTGTATTTGATTCTATGTGCAGGACACAACACCAGCAACCATGCCTTTGTCCCATGTGTGTTGTATTGTTACAATTTTAATAAATCAAATCAAATCAAATCAAATGTACATGGTTATTCCCCACAGGTGATGGAGGCAGGCGGAGGCTGGGGTAAGATCCTGCAGGACCGTCCTCCCACCACCCTCCTGCTGGAGGCACAGAAGTACGTGAAGGAGCGGCTGGAGAAGAAGTGGCTGCCCATGTTCCTGTCGACGACGGAGTTCCAGGAGAGACAGAGACCAAAGATCAACATGGACGACGTGGCTGAGGACGTCATGGTGCACAAACAGAGGAAACGACAACAAGTCTGGAAGGTCAGTGTGAACTTTATGATTTTCATAAAGAAGCAAAAGGCTTATATGAGCAATCACTGTTTTTGTTTACATCATCCATATGAAATTTATTTCAAGACATATACAAATTATTGTTAGGCAAATCAGTCACCCACTTTTTGCCTACCGTGACATCATGGCGATTGCTTGTATTGTCTACTTGTGTAACTAAAACACATAGGTTGCATTTCTATATAGGAATGTTGTCTCATGCTCTTGTTCATGTTATGTTTTATTTTAACATTTACAGATTTTTGTCACTATCTAACATGTCAAGATGAGTTGATAATCATGATTTTTAATTGATTTTTAACTTAATTGAAAATTTAATCCCTGTGTAATACTTCATGTGTTGGAATAAAGTTAAACATTTTACTAAAATTCTAATCCTGCCCGTCCATTACAGATGCTGGACAGTAAGCTGATGTCGTCGACCCGTGACATCATCGCGTTCCGCCGGGCGCTGATGAACCCCGTCACCAGCCAGCAGTTCCGCAAGTTTGTGTCTGTGAAGGGAGAGAACCTGGAGAACGACGTGCTGTTCTGGCTGGAGATACAGAAGTACAAGGTCGGGGGACAATGTTACTACTGTTATGTATGTTCTGTCTTCCTGTAGTTACAATGTAGACTGAATGAACCAAAAGCTACATTGTATGTGTCGTGTCAAAGTTGTTATTAGTTTTCTATGTGTTCATATTGATGAAGAAAGTCCCAAGAAGAGAGAGCACCAATATTGATCAAATATGTAGTTGAGAACATTCATGTAAGGCAAGTAAACCTGTAGTGCTACTTTGATCCTTCAAGTTTGTATTGTTGTTTTTTTATGCATTTTATGCACAAAATGTATGAACTGTTCTATCCTAAGCCATATTTCAAAGTTGTTAAAACCTGCCATGTTTGCTGCATGCCTGCAGGACATGGTCCATGCCCACGTGGAGGACTCCTTCATCCAGCAGAAGATCGCCGCCATCATCCACTGCTTCATCGACTCGTCCCTCCCCCCGTCTGTCCAGATAGACATCCCCCCCGACCAGGCTGACAGGATCCTGGAGCACCGCAGGGAGCTGGGGCCTTACATCTTCAGGGAGGCACAGGTGGGTAATGGGGGATAGATGTAGGGGGTATGTGTGTTGTGTATGTCCACATAGACATGGAGCAACAACTGGAGCAATGCAGGGAGCTGGGACCTTACATCTTCAGGGAGGCACAGGTGGATAATGGGGGGAGGTGGATTGAGGTGTTCAAAACTTGTATTTTCCAAGAACTATCGTAGAGTGGAACTCGTTGACACCATGAACAGTTGGGACATCATCACTAGAAAGCTTTAAACAACTCCTGCAATTAAATGTGCAAAGATTGAGTGTAACAAGTTGTTCGGTGTGATATAGCTAGCTGCTGCCACGCTGTGTGCCTTCGAACCTGGTGTGTTACACCGAAGGGCGATTATACCAGCTATACCAATTCAGATACAGATGTAGGGGGTATGTGTGTTGGTGCTAGAAATACTACTACAGTTGTATAACACTTGTCTTACAGAGACGTTGTTGGGGGGAGATGGGGTTGATAAAATGATGCTTGGATGCATCTTGTGTATTTTTTCTCTTGAACATTGCCTTTATGTACGCATATTGGGCTTTCAGCCTCCCTTACACTGTCATATTTCATTAGAGAGAAGGGATCTTGTAGATATAGATGTAGCACAGTAATGTAGCACTTGTTCCTCCTACCCTTATACCTTAGTTATCTAACAGTTATTACATTTGGCCCATGTAGGGCGTGAATATGCGATTAAGTTCATTGTCATTGTTTATGTATTAAACGAACATTCCCCTCCACAGTTGACAGTGTTCCGGCTGCTGCTGCACCAGTGGGGGGCCTTCTGTGAGTTCCGACAGAACATGGCGGAGGAGAAGATCCTCACCACGCTGGAGAGACAGAGGAAGAGAGCGAGGGAACGAGAGAGGGCCAGGCAGAAGGCATACGAAGAGGAACAGGCAAAGGTCTGTCTCTTGAATGATAACACATTCCTTAGAAGATACTTGATTCTAGCATGATTCATCCAAAACATGTAAACATCTACATGTACATGTACACTGACTCACAGGTATGGGTATACAGATATGTCCCAACAACAAGACTGAATAGGGTTTTTGGAAAGCCTCAGGGCTGCGAAAGGCAAAAAATCCACCATATCCTTGAAAATATTCTTAACCAGCAAACTACACATCTATGTATTATTAGATAGCAAACAGCAAACTGACAACACCACAAGATATGGTAATAAACAGCTACATGACTACATGATTCCTGTCCTTGGTGCTGAATTAACTATTATATGAACAACAGCCTAGTTTTGTAGACAAAACATCAAAACACTGTGTGTTTATAGGGTTGCATTACTGTACAAGTGCCTTCTATGCATATATTCTGTGACAGATTTTTTAACTCAAGGAAATTTCAGAAAGCCAGTTGAATTTCATTGAAAATTGTACTGAAACTGACGGATTATTCTGTGCACAGAGAGAAGCGCTGAAGGCTGGTGAAGGAGAAGATGAGGATGCTGGGAGTGACTTTGGCAGTCAGATGGACGAGGAGACGTCACAGGCTTCTCTGGAGAAGGTTTGTTTGTTTGTTTGTTTGTTTGTTTCGCATAACTGGTAAACTGCCTTTTTAGGTGTAACACATCAGTTTTGTACATGTAAATACAAGCTGCGTAAGACCGGACTGAAAGTTGGAACCACTCACACCAGGAAGATCTCCTACTTATTCGATAAATGTGGTGGGTTCTTTCTGGAGGGAGTGGAGGGGTGAGACAGTATTTTCATTCATTCATTCATTTCATTTATTTATCCAGGTGATACATATCGCCTTGTTGGCGTTTTTCAATGATACCTGGGGGGTAAACCCCAACATAGTAAAATACAAACAAAGTAACTGAGGATAAAATACAATAATAAATAAGAAGAAAATAATCACTATATACAAGTGTGCAATTAATCATAAGGTAACATAAAGATTTTGTGATACTCTATGAAATTAAAAAAAAAAATGATATAGAAAATCACTCTCATGACTGTAGGAATGGATGATCATATACAATGTACATTTATTCCAAGATGCACTGTGTATGTAAAATATACAGTTCTTTATTTCTTAGACTGATGCATGACACATTGTTTCATTCACAGGTGACCTGGTCCTACGGGAACTATATGGCAGCTCTGGAGCGAGAAGAACAGATGAACAAACTGCCTGACATGGACAACATCTCCCTCAGCACACTGAGCGACCTCTCAGGTAAGTCCATGACGTTCAGCACCTTATCATACATTAGCTACGTCTGTTCCTTACTTACTTACATACTTTGGCCCCTTGCTCCTGTCAGAGCATAAGCCACTGACTCTGGGCTGTCTTTCTCAGTTTCTCCCAGCTGCTTGCTGCTTGCTACTCTCCTCATCTCCTCATCCTAAGTATCTCTTCTCCAACTGTTTCTGTGCCATAGAGCTCTCTTTCTTCTTCCCTGTGGATTCCATGTAAGGTCTGGTGTGTGATGCTGGATGGTGGTTTCCTCAGAGCTTCTGTTCCTGCCTACCTCCTATTAAGAAGGAGGGAGAATGGAAAGCAATCTGTAAATGTTTTGCAAACAAATAACATTACCTGTGCAATGAAATCTTGACATGCCTGTATGCCTCCCTCCCCAGGTCTGACCTCCAACACCAGTATGAAGACCTCGCGAGCGGAGAGTGTGAGTTCCGAGGTTACCAAGGAGACGTTAGAGACGGGGAAATCCACGCTACTGGACGTCCCGAAGAAGGCGAGGCCGCGGAAACCGTCCATCGTCAGCATCAAGGACGGGGGCAAGGTGGTACAGGCCAGGACGGGGAAGGAGCTGGTGCCTGCCCCTCCGAGGGACCTGCCACCCCCTCCGCAGACAGTGGGAGAGGCCGACGGAACCAACAGACCCAGGGGGAAGAAGGTGGTGAACGGGACCGGCCCACATGGGGATGGGAGGGAAGCAAAGAGTGGGAAAAACAAACTACCTGCACTGCAGAAAGTCAGATGAAATTTTGTTATGCCTGAGATTCTACAGATTTTTTTTGTGAGAGATTATTTTATGCTACATGTATGTGAACAAAATTAACAAGATATGCAATATCTTTTCACATGTAGTACACAAAGCCACAGGTTTAGAGAATAAGTTGTAAATTTCTCCTCCTCGTTGATTGTATGTTTGACCAGCAAGTCTGAAATTAATGCAGTAGTGCCAAAGTCATAATCTTTCAATGTACCTGAGGTGCTTTTAGGAGAAAGTTGTAAATAGATGCTTGCATGAATGCTTGCTTATTGAAGTAATTAGCTCTTTTGCAAATGAGAAAATGAAGTCTATTTTTGCAACACTAGTGGTTCAACATTGAAAGACCACTTTTGTGTTGTGACAATCTCGTCCGTCCAAAATAAAGTACTTGTGCCACATGTAAGCTTTTGACAGGAAAACTGAAATAAGTGCTGTGAATGAACACCTCAAAGTAAATTTGTGATTGATGAACTACAGATGATATAATGCAGTATGTATTTTGTAATTATGTTGTATTGAAAGAAATTGATATTATATGACTGGATTGTCAGATTTTTTAAATGTTGCATGAATATATATTTATCAACTAAAACATTCCAAATACCTGTACTCATGAGATTATTGTTAGCCTACAGACCTGTAGGGATCTGTTGATATAAATGCAATTTGTGTGGATGTACAGATAAATGCTGTCTAGCTTGAAGTCTGTTTAAAAGTTTGAAAGACAGAAATTTATAGGCTACAGAACATGTGTGAGATTAGATTTAGTTTTATACTTGAGTGTTGTTTGTGCTAGTGTCTGTTTTTGTTCTGTGAAGTAAAAGAGTATTTACAACCACCACCGTGTGACAATGCCTCCAAGACATATTTATTGTTATATTCTATTTGATAATCGTTTGTATGAACAGTCGTTTTCGTCATATTTGTTGTTGTGAATGGTCCAAAAGTTTTTCCAACTTTCAATGGTCAGGAAAAGCGTCCTGTGATGAGACTTGCACTTCATCCTAATACAGTTAGGGGCGCTTTTGACATAGCAAAAGCATTAACTTCACTGACGAGAATAATCCATTAGCTAATCGATTAATACAGTCAATGAAAAGTTGCAACACACAACACATTATGACATATAAACAGATAAATTTGTGATTCAGAGCTTAATTTCAGATAACTACTCTTGTCATTATACAAACTATTGCCGTTGTAAGATTTGTATATTTTTGGCACCTAAAACTATAATGTATAGTTCTTTTTTCACCGGTTCCTTCCAGTATGTCAAGCGGTTCAATAACGGTACATTTATTTTATTATCAGACATCCCTGTAACGCGACTGTCCTCACTTCTTTGTAGAAATAGTCTTCCACTTCTCTCCAAGCAGAGGTCTGGGTTTTGGCTTATTTTGGGCGTGTTTTTAGGCTTTTTAGTCGGGGTTTCTTTTTTGCACTTGAATTTTTTTACGCATTTTTTACGCAAATAAAACTTCCAATGCAAAAAATAAACCCAGTTAAAAAGCCTAAAAACACGCCCAAAATAAGCCCAAACCCAAACCTTTGCTTGGAGAGTACTTTTCCACATCCAGTTCTGTGTCGGGCGCTGTCCGTAGCCGCCGCCCCGTCCCCAGCACAGGTGGGCCGCCTTTGATGTCCCGCGGCGCCGCTGGCGGCGGTAAGGTAGACTGGCAATCAAAACTGTGCCGATGACAGGTCATGTGATTCTTCTTATCATCTTTTGACGTCTTGTCTCTCAACACTCAAGTCGTAAGAAGTACAGTAAAAAAAGAACTACCTTATATGCCAAAAGAGTTACTGTGGTGTAGTATTAGATAATACATTGTACAGTAATTTTTAGAAAAGAAGAGAAAAACTGTTTACCATTACGATTTTAAGTGCCATCATCGTAAAACCTGAAGTTGTAAAACACATTGTGTTAGGTCGCAAGAAAAGCCGAAAAGATGAAATATCTCCTGATTTTACCTTTTCCATCATTCAATGTTGGTGTTTATCATTTAGACGCTAGCGCTAAGATACTAGCCCGCCAAGGTTCATGGAAAGAGAAACACTTCACTTGCGAACTCACGGTACGGAAGAGATGGAACCATCTTTCCGTGGCGAAGTAAAGGCGGACCGCCTGCACTGTGGTCCGCACAATACGGGAGGCAGTTCCCTCGGCAAACTGCGCTATCAAAAGAACAACATTCTGCGTTTTGAAAGGGCCAGACGTGCACGCAGTGATCCTTGTCGGAAACGCTATGCGGCTTTGAACAAACTTCGGTTATCCGAAGGAAAACAATAGAACAAGATTTGGGTGTTTACTCAAAGCGAGAGGTCTATTTTCTCACGCACGTACTGACGTAATCTTTTTGATAGAGAAGCCTTTTTTTTCAGCGAAGGTTTTAAGCGCACGTACGCGCCAAGCCTTAGGGTTTTTTCCAGAAGGCAAAAGCTCGCTCACACGTCTCGAATTCTATAGTGAATATATTTTGTATTTGGCAATATGGAATTGAACAGCACGGTATCTGCAATTTGACCAGTTCGTACAAATTTATAATACCACCAAGTTATAGAGTCTAGATGATGGATTCAATTTTTGGATGATATGCCTACATAATCAGAGATGAAAAATGTGTTATAGCATTTCTTTTCTTCGTACAACGGCGCAGACTTCATGAAAAAATGCCAGGTATTATTGTTTAATCTCTTTTTTATGATATGCTGTGCTTTGAAGTCCGTTAATTAACTCCTTGAAACGAGCCGACGAAAAGTACCGTGCAAACATCAGAAATTTCATGAAATGCTTCTTTCAACACGTTACGTAAGCCACCGGGCAAATATTTTCTTACCGCCGCGCAACAAATCCTCTGTCCTTCCTACAAGTGTTTTACCGGAGAGAGATAACATTGACGGGGCTTTATATAGATCAACAAGTGCGCCATTCTGTTGATTTTTTTTCCCTATGGATGATTTTCCTTGTCTTTCTTTGTTTGTTTGTGGACGATGATCAGAAAAATAATTAAAAGCCGCAATTACTTAGCCTGGGTACCATCCGATTTGTGACGGCCCTCCTTGCATTCGCTGGCCCGATCATTTGTACACTAGTATTTGCGTTAGCAGTATGCAAAGGGATCGGCTCTAATTTATGACTTATAATTTAGTGGGTATCTAGTACACTTGGTTTTTCGTAGTCGTCATGTCTATTATCTGGTCCTACCCTCCACGTTTACTGGGTTAGCTATAGTATCTTGTCCTGTGTCTGAAGATTTCTGTTTTGCTAGCTGTACGGGAAGACTTGTCTAGACGCCTCTTCCTCGTTTTTCTTGCCAAACAAATTGTCCATCTTCAACTATTCATGCTATCTTCTACACAACTTCTGAGAACTACGTATACACCACTCGACTTTGTTTTTGTAGCAGCCAAGTCAGCGATCACTGTATGTTCAAGGTGTTTACCAGCTGACGTCATCACGTTGAGGCCCCCGTCCCTCGTGTGTTGTGGGAAAGTTGCAGCATCAGTCACCACCTGGGGAACTGTTTGTCTAGAATGTTTTGGGTACATTAGAGCGGCGGGAAATAGCAACAAAAATCTATGTCCCTTCCTGTTTGGAACATTTCCCAACATTTTCAGGCATTTCCTCAAGACGCAACACGTACGTAGATGTCAAGGATGAAAAGGTGACGGCGATGGGGTAATATTATCTAGCCTCACGTCGTGTACTAGCACTCAGAGAAATACATATTTGTGCTTTTGGGTTCTTGTTAATCCAAAGGGGAACCGACTGTGTGTTACTATGAAACGCATTTCAGCAAGAAAAGTGCTAAGCCTTAGGAACTTGATGAGGTTCATGGTACAACAAATTTCTGTCAGAATGGCAGCACTGATGTTGTACTGAATCCAATTGCTTGTATGCCAAGTTTATATCTACGTAGGACGGTCTCCACAGATGAGGTGGTTTCCTTCAGAAAGTTTGACATTCGCTGGAAGCATGGAAGGTCGCCAAAAACAACTTGTGCGCCTGTCGACAGGAATGTCACAAATGTGCGCTTCCGTGGGAACAGGACAGGCGCAGAGTTGACTCAAAGACGGCACGCACAGGTCGCCGTGCGGCGACACTGTTACAGGTGGGATGGGGAGAAAAAACACGGCGCCGGCCGAGCAGACTGCCAGGCAATTAAACAAGCAAATACTTCGGTCAAAGAGGACGGAAGAAATTGACATTGAAAGACAGGAATGAGGAGACAGGGTCAGAGAGGTGCGCGCCACAGGGGGAGGAAGGCGCGTAGATTCCGCGCCAGTGATGCCAGCAACCGTCTGCCAGACTATTTCTAGATCTCATACAGTTTTCTATCGTTTTCCAGTACCCTTCGCATAGTCACCTCAAGCTCCCTACCGCCGAATTCTTTTGCTCATTTCCTTCATCTTTGTCATCCATTTCTCTTCCTCCAACCATCATCTTCCTTTCCTTTTCCTTCTCTTTTCTCATTCACTCCTTTATTTATTCGTTTCTTTCTTCCTCGATCAATCTCTCACTGTTTTTATACAGATCTTTCTTGATAAGTGACTACTACAGTTACAACTGACACACGCACAAAGGCCGCACGTGCACACATGGCCACTGCAGGGAACAAAACAAAGATTCGCGGGCCGTTGCCATGCCAACGCCCAGGCCCACACTGCCCCCAGGAATGCAGGAGTCCGTGAGAACAGGAGTGGGCAGG
This sequence comes from Branchiostoma belcheri, assembly GCF_001625305.1. Classification (NCBI taxonomy): domain Eukaryota; kingdom Metazoa; phylum Chordata; class Leptocardii; order Amphioxiformes; family Branchiostomatidae; genus Branchiostoma; species Branchiostoma belcheri. Next base: position 246,889 of record NW_017804165.1, on the reverse strand, counting down.
GAGGACGCCGAAGTGATTTCGATTTACTTAAGATGCAGGGAGATTGCGTGCGACTTTGATCGGAGGCTGGTTAGTGACGGTAGTGACGGGGAGAGGTCCGGGCGTGTGGCGCGGCGCGTGACGCCGATCAGGCCGGAACGTGACTTCGTGAGGTTTCCGGGATGGACCCTCCTACAACAGACGCCGCGGCACATGCGGGCGCTGACGGAAAGAGCCGACTTTTCTTCTTAAGGTTGCCCAAACTCTCTTAGCCTTCAAGGACATCGCCGTTTGCCACGTGCAGTCTGCTGTCGTCAAGGCTTCTGATGAAGTGTTGTTCAATCAGCCTCCCTGAGACATCGTCGGAGATTCACTGATACTAGCCGACAGGTCTATTCATAAACTATACAAAGGCGTGATGATGTACATGTGTGGGGCGGTGTCACAGAAGATTTCAGAAAAATGTTGCGATCTAACCTCCAAACATCTGCTTTGAGATTGAAAGTACGTTTCACATCGAGCAGTAGATGAGCTGGTTAAATTGGTTTATTTTATAACCACGCGTTAGTTGAACGTTGTCGCGACTAGTTATTGATATTTGATTATGTTAATTATTATGTAAAGAAAGACAGATACGGTACCCAAATGCATAAACTTTCAGATTGGAAAACTAAGATTTGAATTGTTATATTTTTGTGTACATCTGAATGTATATTCATATCGTGTTGATGATGTTTTGTAATCTATTGTTTTGTTTTGGTTTTTCCTGCTAAGGAAGGTAAAGAAATAAACTCAGTCCAATCCATTTCCTTTTATACTCTGTGAGTCTGTCCTACAGAGATGTGCTAGTTAGGTGAGTGGACAGCCTACCGTCATACCTTTGTGAACAACAGGTAGTTAGTCATCTGCCCGCCTCCCCGCCGTGGTGAAAATAGCCCATCATTCAGCACCTCTGTCCAGCCGACATTACCTGAGAAGACACGCCTGTGCGGAGAGAAGACACGGGCGGCTGGGCTAATCCCGTCCGCCCTCTCCCGCTGAGGTGGGAGGGGGGCGGGGTGGAGACAGGTGGAGCGGCAGGAGGGACACATCAGTGGTTCTGTGTAAACAGCGCGGATGTCGTAGCCTCTACCAGGCTTCGGGAGGCGGCTGGAAAGAGTAGAAATTGGCCAAATTAGAGAGATAACATGCCAGGGGAGTTGGTCCGCTAGAGAGTACATTTTGCCAGGCTTCGGGAGGCGGCTGGAAAGAGTAGAAATTGGCCAAATAGAGAGATAGCATGTATGTCAGGGGTGCGGCAAAATATTCTCTTCAAGCGGACCAACTCCCTTGGCATGTAATCTCTATTTGGCCAATTTCTACTTTTTGCAGCCGCCTCCCGAAGCCTGGTAGAGGCTACGAATGTCCTGAACCTGACATCCTTATAGCCTGCTTACCGTCCTCGTTTAATAGCTCACGCCGGTTGGTGTGAGGGAGTATGGAACTGGAAGTGACCCTAAACTTAAGGGATGGCTATAGCTCTCCTCCTGGTTATCCGACTGGATAACTGCACGGTTCATAATGGATGGATAGTTAGTTAGTTCATCGGTTTTGTTGTTTGGTTGGTACCGGTTGTTTGGTAGGCTAGCACAGACTTAGTGTACTGAGAGAACAGCAGCCTTGGAGGGCAAGAGGAAGGCCAGGAATTAAGGAGCGTCAATTTAAGGACTAACTACACCGGTGGACTTGCCTTACTCCGACGGAGTGGCCGTCAACCTCAGTGTACTGTCCCCATAAACTACCGGAAGCGTTACGTTGAGGATTCAGGCCTTTAATATTGGGCTGTCCCTAGGATGTAGCTGAAAGCTTGAGTGATGAGGACATCCCAGGGCCCCATCCCTGCCCACGGGTCGCCTCATCACGCCGTGGTTTTCCGCCGGCCGCGCGTGAAATGGTCCCGCACCACATCCTCTGTCGGGTCTGTCGTCAGCCCGCAGGAATTCTCCAACGGCAAATGGAGTGAAGCGACCAGTTCATCCATTATTCGACTTTACTTTCTATAACGTTAAGTGTTTGAGATTGAGTCATTGTATTTTTCTTATCGCTAAATAGCGTATACGAACCTCTGAAGTTAGTGTATATTGTCATCTATCAAAACATTCTTTCTGATGTCATTGGTGTAGCAGCCTGTCTGACTTGTAGCTGCCTAACTATCTATGACGTTAAGTGTCTGAGATTGAGTCATTGTATTTTTGTTATCGCTAAATAGCGTATATGAACCTCTGAAGTTTGTGTGTTCTCATCGGAGTTGTAGAAAATCAAAACATTCTTGACTGATGTTATTGCTGTAGCGGCGTGTCTTTCTTGAACCCGGCTACTAGTGATGATCATACTGTCTGTAACTTGAAGTGTATGAGATTGAGACATTGTATTTTCTTATCGCTAAATAGCGTATATGAACCTATGAAGTTAGTGTGTTGTCATCATGAGTTGTAGAAAATCAAAACATTCTTTACTGATGTCATTGCTGTAGCGGTCTGTCTGTCTTGTAGCTGGCTACTAGACTGGTGACGATATACCTGCCAAGATAAGACTTTTGCAGACAAGGTATACTTGAAGAAAGTGACCCTTGCGATGTAGAGTGGAGGTGATGAGCCATTCTGTCTGTTTTAGAGAGTATACGTTTGATGGGTCATTTGCTCAAAGTCTGAATCATGGTGACTCATTGGACAAGGCTATTTCTCTCTCTCTCTTGTCTCTCTCTCTCATAGATGGAGATCTGTAGATAGCACAGGAGAGGATTTTTCAATTATTTTTTCAATTTTATTCAATTCGACAGAATTGTACAAAAGCACGGATTGGCTAACGCACCCCTGAATTGTGCTCCGATTTTTTACAAAGGGTTGATTAAACATCAAGAGAATTTGAACAGAACACACTACTAGTATATTCAATCAACATCCAAGCTTAAACAGGACACCCGTGGGTTGTCATTATCATTATATTATCATCTTGAACACTTGCTCCAGTAGCGACTAGACCTGGGCAGGCGGTTGATATTTGAGGAACGTTACTTGCGTTTTCTTGTTATTGGGTTTCTAACGACGAGGACGATGTCTAGGCAAAAAAAAAACGATTCTGTGCTGAAAATATCCAAAGTACGCCGGCAGAGCCTGGAATAGAGACTCGAAGTCAACGACACCCACGGCTATGGAAAAGCCGCGGTGGTGAACATTACTGTGTGACATACACGGTAGTGCCATAGGCTCGTGTGGATTGGTGAGGGAAGATAGCGTAAGAAACGATGTAGTATGAATTATTTATAACGCTTTCCAACTCATAAAGATGTTCAGCCTAGACATCACGTGTTATTTGCATTGTACATGAGTGCAGTGAAGTTTGTTTATGTTTTTATGGTCTTTCGTGTATGTAAAGCAATAGCCGGTGTTGCATGCAATTAATGCTTTCCACAAAACCTGGAAAATGATTAAAACATTAAATGGAGGGTCTCATCATATTCCAGACGGACTGCGGTTTTGCATGTCAGGCGCAGTACATGATTCGTAGCATTCGTTAATTTGCTGCTGATATCGATAATAATGATTTTAACTAGACATCTTAACAGCTTGAAGCCTCGTGTCTTGGCTGTGTTAGTGTCTGACCGTCATTTGTACAAACGATCTTCAAACGATAAACCTGTCTTCTCTACTGTAACCTTAGATAAATCCCCACAGATTAGGACTTGTTACAGTACGGAGCTGGGCAGAGCACCGTGTAAGTAACCCTACCACACCACCGCAAGAGAACCTCGACCAAAAACACGCTAAAAACCCACCGGTCGCGTCACGGGGTCCTGCCGAAGTTCCACCACACCGAGCGTGCAGGATTTGCGCGAAGTTGTTACATGCAACTCCTAAACAAGCGCGTTACATTTTGTTACATTGTTCCGGGCGTGTTGGCCACTACAGCTGTGTGTCAGGTTTACACGGGCTGGCAGCAACTGTCCGTGCAAGGCCGGGGCCCGTGCAGCCCATTCTGCACCGCCCGAGCGTACAGAGACGTTTATCTTTGCCGCTAAACCAAGAATGCCGAAAATGTCGCAACAAAGTATCTCCGAAGTTTGTTTTAATACGTTTGTTTCATCAGCAAAGCTTAGATAGCTTTCTCGGCATGAATACCAGTCGTGCTCTGCTGGTGAGAAATCTTGATACAGCACATGCGGCAACCGCAAAGTTTTTCAATGATACGTCCTCCACCACCGCAACAGAGCGATATGTATGCATACTATATCCTTATGTACGAGGATCTATTTAATACATGTGGCAGCCTAAATAGATGGCTTCCCGTCAAAGAATATCTCATTAGCCATGCTAACAGAGCTGGGGATGATCAAAGTATTTTTTCTTTGAATAATATTGCGCGTTGTGTATTTTGCACTTCCTGTGATGTCAAGACATTTTCAATGGCATTTCAGGGAAGATCCCCTGAAGCTCACGACACTGTAGTGATAGGGATGCTTTTTTTACTGTTTTCGTAGTTCCAGTTAGGTCTCTAGAACCTTAAAGTACACTGAACTTGTCACTTCCGATGTTGTAAGAGTTGAGTAAACTTCAGACAGTCAGAGACTATACGTAATTGTGCGTTTCAAACGTAACGTTCAAAAATGTGAATTCCTTTCCTCCCGCAATGGAACATGGCCTGAGGCCAACAGAGAGAACATGCACATGTGTATACCACCTTCAAGTAGCATGCAGTCTTTTGAATTGTCCTTTTGTTTCAAAGAGACGTTTGCAGTTTCCCATGACAAGACAGGACATGTTGTCTGTGGAATTCTGGCTCAGATCCCCCGCCTTTCTTTGCTGGGCCTTTTGTAGTACTTACCGGTGTTTTAACATATTTATACCACCCCACTAAGATCGAGCCATGACAAGATTGTTCTTTTTTATATGTGTTCTCCGTTTATCTCTCTCCACCTGTTTCCTTTATCTATCGTTCAACCGCTCCAATGTCAGATTTGAATTGTCTTCAGTGTTATCCAGTATCCATCCCCCATCGTACTTCTGTCGACACGACTTCCACATCTGACTGTGTACAGTTCTCACACTTTCCCGCCCTGGTGCCATGTCTCCGTGTTTTTCCCATGTCTTACAGACCGCGGCTTGCCGACCGGGATCCCAACAAAAAGGGCCTGTCCGTGTCTGGGTCACTTGGAAACTTTCAGCCCCAAACAAAGAATCGGATCCCTACACGAGAAACACATTAATCTAGCCGGGATGCCTTTTGGCCCGGACCCAAATATAGACCCCCAAAATATCACCTGACCGTTTGTAACGGTCTTTGGTTCTTCCCTTTAATGGGGTTGGCAAACATGCAGTCAACCACGCCCCCTGTCTTATTGCACATCTATTCTTATCAAAGTCGTCGTTTGAACAGATAGAGATAATGTGTAGAGAGCTCACTGATTGGTCAGTAAGTCTATGGCTGCGAAGTAGATGTCCATCTACCCGTCACACCGATGTGCACTTGAGTTTAGGTTGTGGCTAGACGTGACCGGACGCACCTTTCCCTACAGGTGGTTGTTGGACACGCCTGGCTGAGTTTTGTCATCAGAAAAGGCAGGTTCTCTCTTGACGAGAGACGGAGCTCACCTGGAGCCCACCTGCCGAGCGATTTGTCACGCATGTATAATTGCGCGGTGGTGGAGATGTGGAGTTTGGGATCGTCGGAGCGTATTGTACATGAACATACGTCTGGCTTACAGAAGAGAAGTCAAACCCTTCAGACATAGTTAGACAACTACCTTTCATCATGTAGCTTTTAGTTATTCTATACTCTGTTTCAACGTTCTTTTATGTTTGTAATTTGTAATTAGCCTCCGGGCATGAATTTGCAATAAACTTCTTTATAAAATTCTAGAATAGGGCATGTCGAAAAAAAGACGCCAAAATCTATTAAGTATTGCCAAACCCTGAAAATAGAGTCCGGGTGCATCCAATCTTGTCCCGCATGATAGGAATCAGCTTCCTTACATATCTACTGCCTTTCGTCCCAAAATGACATGCTTATGCTATAAGGTATGGGACATCTTTGTGAACTATCGTGAATCTGACAAGCATGTTCTTTTTAGTTGTATCAGCTAAAAACGTCGATGTTAGAGTGCACGCGGTGTTTTTACCCTTTTATTCACACCGGCGCGGAAGCGCTCACCCGTCTTGAAGCAGGCAGCAACACAACACAGGCTGCCTTTTCGTCAACAGAACACAGATTCAGGTATTGTCTGGGCCTGGCAGCGTGAAGAGCCGCAGCTTTATCCCATGAAGTGGTCTTGTTAGTTTACATACACCAACAGGGCGCCCTTCCCCGGCAATGGGGCGAGGAACACACAGTAGCCAGGAGAGAACACGATAGGGGTGAGTTGAACCTGAGATAGGTTTACATAGCCGAGAAAAACAGGCCAGCGTCAACAAGACGACCACGGCTTGGGGTATTTTGACTTTTGTGTGGTCCAATCCAACAGGATGTCGACTTTTCCCATCAAGATGCTTCTTTCATAATCAATGATACAGAATGAAAGCGCTGGACGAGTTGATTGATGCTAAACGCGAAGAAGAATGTGGCAACAACCTTGCCGCGCTCCAAAATAACAACCTGCGACTACGAGAGAATAACTTGGCGGCATTCTATGACCTCACGTCGGCGTCGTCTACACGTGGCCGTGAGAACGCCCTAAAATATGTTCTGTGGTTTTTGTTTCCCGTAGTGGAGAGAAGAGCTTGCTCTTTTGAAGCCCGTGCGCCTTTCTCTGTGCGGCCTTTCATACCCAGCAGACCGACCCTCACACAGCGGCCAGCCGGCAACCCGATAGCGGTAGTGCGACAGGGACACCTGTTTAGATAACGGTCCGTGTGTGTTGGTGTGTGTGTTTTCGTGTCGCGCCGGGGTCGGACCGGCCATTGTTCGTCCTGTTCCGGTATTTTCGACTTCTGCAACCACTCAACCGTTACACCTCTTCAAAAATAACCTCGCGTGAAAGGAACCGAGAAGTCGTGATTTAAACCTATGATGAACTACCGTATTGCATCAACATTAGATTACCTAAACAGAGAGGATAGTAAAAAGGCTCACCTATCTAAAAATAGATAGTACAATGTATGTAGTGAAGATTGAATGAAATTTTCGTTTTTGGTACGAAACGATCATTATCATTTTATCCACCTTTTGCCTTTTCTAGGGGTGGAGAAGGCTTCATTTTGAAACAGGTCAGAACAAAACATTGTCGTCAGTTGCCGCCAAGGTAAAGGTACAATTACCTATCTATGTGTCTTCTATTCATGGACTCGCAAGATGCTGACGTCACTGTTTACATAATCGTTATTCGCAACGCAAAATAGTTTTCAAGTCTTCTCTAATAAACCGAATGACAGGTTGCCACGCATTCGGTAGGGAATAAAAATTCCGTCCCGTCAGAAGTCAATATGTCGAGAAATGCACAGTAGCTAAAACTGCAACCCAAAACCGATTTGCAGAACTCGATCCGAGTTTACACAAACTCCTGACTGAGGACCATGTGTCTCAGGGCTTGTCTGCCGCGCTCTCTCCCTGTTTGGGGAAAAGGAAGTGAACCGACGAAGGCAGCAGAGTCGAGTGTCAGTAGTAGAATGGGAGCCCTTTACACCGCATCTTGACGAGGGAAGTTATAGATTACACAGTAATTTCGTGTATCAAAATGATGTAAAATGCTTGTTTTGGTTAAGTTTTCATGCCCACAATCATGATAATGATCATCCTGACATACTCATTTTCACCTGAGCGAAGTGAGGAAAGTCGTGTAAAGTGCCTTTCCCAAGGCCACCAGGTTGGTGACATGGCAGGATTCGAACCCTGGACCTCTTGAGTCGAATGCTCTGCCGTTACGCCACACGACCCCACAACAATCACATTGTTGCTGATAGGCACGTCTGTACAAGTGTGAAGTTCGCGTCCAAAACGTCCAACATGGCGATGTACAAACTTGGATTGAACGAACACCAAAAAAAATGGCGATTACTAATCAACGGACACAGTGATATAATTTTTTTGTCTTTAACTCGGCGGTCTTGTCACACCCCGTGTCGTAAAATGCAGAGACCAAGTCATGGCGTTCTTGAGATAACACAATAATGACGTGGTTCTAGTACTGTCTACTGGTGCAACTAATCTCCAAGCAGATCCTAAGGTGGCAAAAGACAGTAAATTGGGTGGCGTGTTGGACCCTCTCTGGCCAATGGAAACTGCCCGGCCAATTTGATACTGTCCTTTGCCATCCTCGGATCTGCTAGATTATCTACTAGTGCAACCTCAGCACAGTCCCCGTCCTCCTGGCCGGAACGCCTTGGAGCTCCAGCCGTGACAGCAGACTCGTGGTGAGTGATGGATCAGAACCAACCACCTGAGCACGAGTCAACAGTAAACAATGCATTAGGCCCAAAGTAACCCAAAATAGCTGACGTCATCCAACATCTATCAAGACATGCCGTCAGCTGAGTACTCCACCTGTCGAAGGCGGGGTGGTCAGTTACGTCCACTTGTCATCTACAACTTTCTAAGACCAAGTTCTTCTGGTAAGCTACTGAACAAATGCAACAAAACGACATGAGCAATGTGAAAATGTATCAGAACTTGCACAGGATTGTCTTTCCTTGCAGTGAATGTGGTACAAGGTAACTGAAGACTGAGAGCGTCGGTAATACGTTGTCGTGTGAGACAGGGATTTTTAATCGTGATGTCGACGCTGTAATTCAAGTATCGACAGTGTTTGGGGTGGATCATCAACGGGAGGTTATCAAAACAGAATTGCCCTAAATACTTCACTCACTGTTTCAGTAAAGTTACGGTTTTATAATTAGTTCACTTGTCCAGCCACGCTAATGATACCGCCTCCCCTTTCCACTCCAGGCTATTGTGACGTGTTCTATTCACTGTCCGTGGTTGAGTTAGGACCAAGGGAGTGACATGGATGGGAACCTAGGGATGAGGAAATGTAGGAAGGGACATAAGAGGAATAACCAAGCTGAAGGAAAGACTGGATGAACCATTGTTCGTTATGCAGTTACCTTTCCTTGTGAAAGGAAACACTTTTGGGTATATCTTATTTATTTTATTTTATTTTATTTTATTCACATGGATTTATGAGCATTGGCTAGCAAGCACTTAATTGTGCTTATAAGAACTTTTGCTCAAGAACATAAAACATACAAAATACAGGCTTATGTTGCAAATACAAGATGAATAACGAGCACAAAATGGGTACATGGGCAAGAACATTTAATGAAGGAAAAGGAAAGACAGAGAACATTGAGAAAGCAGGTACATGTAAAAAGCATGGAAAGAAACATACACTGAAGTGTAGAGAAAACACGCCAACATAATGCATTGACTGATTTGGTTGACTTCCCCGTACATCATTAAGGCTAATGGTTTATTGCACTAAACACGGCTATATGACATTAGAACTTGAGAGTTTATTATGGCCAGTGACGACATTCGTCATCTCCAGCGGTCATATCATGTGTCAACTGGCAGATCAGGTGGTTATTAAAGACCGATTACTTCTGTATTAACATGATGACTTGTGACAACCCCTGAATGCTATACATAGGGGTATATATTAAAGACTGTAGAGATATTAGAAACTCCGCCAATGATTGTAAAAGCTCATAGCTATCCCATACTAGCCACCCACTCTTGTGTTAGTTATGTTAGGCCTTATGAAAATGTAGTTAATATGTACTGAAATGCTATATTTTGCACCCTGTACAACTGGTGTGCAATAAAGTTATCTGTATTAACTTGGCCGCCTGGGATGATCTTGGCAATAGCATCAATTCAAAAACATTGAGAAAAGGATTAAAAAAAGAATTTCACGTGCACCATTTGAACATTTTAGAACCTATTTTGTCATGATGTTTAAGCCTTAAATTATCAGAATTTTCTAGCTAATTTTCATTTCCATATTCACCACAAGTTTGGTCAAATTGTACACTGAATTATTTTGCAGTTGTTTAAATAACATTCTCCAACATCTATAACCTTTTATGGAGTAGCGTCATCGGCATATTTTGGCGGTAGATTAATGTGCAATTTTTCGAATGCGAATGGTGAAATGCTTAGAAACGAATCAACGTAATGAAATAAGGGGATAGTGTTACTTCTGCAACATACGAGCGGCGAGGCGTCCGCCCACAATTTTGATAGTGCATCTGTTACTGCACAAAGTGACGGAAGGGGAATATTCATTTTGTGCCAGTCAATAAGTATTTCAAGGCCCCGACACATTACGAAAGTTATATCGTTTAAGAGGGACCAAAATAATGTGTAAAAACGACGGTATATTGTCGGGCACTCAGAATATGCGAAAAAAATATTTGCTTGTTTTCTCTAAAAGACTGCGTGATATGATACAACCTTGCAAATCAGTTTGAAGCCAAGCAAATCAAATTAAAATAAGTAAGCCCTCTCAGTCCGGCTTAATTCACACCTAGAGTCAAAAATAGGAAATGAAGGATGGCCTGGCGGATTCACATGACGGTTCCTGTAATACACATATCCGTTGAGAACTTTAAAACATCGCTCTGCTAATTGCCTGTATACCATATTGATGGTTCTAATTAATTTTCCAACTGATCCGCATTTTCGTCCCGACCTTCCTACCTTTCCGTGTTTGTTGTGTATGCAGTTGTCCCCATCTGGAGAGTACGCACGGTGTAGATCATTACCAATTACAATTAGGTACGATTGGATTCCTGATAATGCAAACAGTAGTTATCCTGGAATGCCCTGGTAACGAGAACCACAAACACACTCTCGTCCCCAGGGACATGTCGGACATTGACACTGACATTAGCAACGTCCCTGATTACGTATATACTCACAGTTTTCTTCTGCCATTTTCCACAAAATTAGAAATATAGCTAAGAATTTACGGATGTTTATAGGGATGACCATTCGGAGCAAGAAGTCACCATAAAAGGAATGAAAATGTATTTAGATTTTAGCTCAGGATAAAATCTTGCTACTGCATCGAGACAGTCATGGACTGGTCATCATTGAAACCTATATCATAATTCATTGGCCAAACAAAAGGGACTCAACAAAACAAAACAAAGTTTGATTTCCATGTAATTTCCATTTAATCACAGGCATGCTGATGTGTTGATGAGACAGAACCACTGATGACATCCCACCAACATCCCAGGAAATTATATCCTGATAACGCGGGTATTACCGTAATGAATATATCCGTTATCTGCCTTCCCTTTCCTCGTACCGTCATCACGACCCCGTCCCTCTGAGCGGCTGCGGTTTCACAGATCGTTTGTTAAAAAGCGGACATGATTAGAGAAAGTGTCGTCAGGTTTCACAGTCTGACGGATGCGCCATGTGACAGCCGAGGCATGGCGGCACATCTCGTACACAGAGACAAATTTTCCTTGGATGTTTCCCCCTTGTGACGCCTTTGTAGATTCGCCATCGTGATGTCTAAATTGCCTGAAGCATCCACATGATAGGAAAAGAGAGGAACATTTAAAAGACCTTTGATATGTGGATCTTATTGGAAGTTCCTCGCTGATTACATGACTTTAAAGCTTAGATCATGACTGGTTTCAAATACTTCATTTGCTTAACAATTATTACTTTGATGATAAAAACAAGAGGAAAGATTACTTTGATAAATCTTCCAGCATCTGTCCCTATTTCATAGTTTATAGGTATAACGTTACAATATGACAGAAATTTTCGTGGCTTGGATACTGCACTAGACCTGAACTTTCAGTGCGATCTGCTGTCTATCTAAACTTTTTAGCAATTTGTTTAAACCCTTTTGAAAGGATTGGTCGATAAAAATTACACATATACTGAAGTGGTAAAAAAAGTGGTAGCCAGGTCTTATGTTAGATACCATTTGTCGGATCTAGTAGTTCATGTCGACCTTTAGCATAGTTGGCGATCTTCTACCTGGCTTAAGTACTAGTCTGCACCAAACTAACAACGCGTGTTAAAAAAAAAGGTAAAATTTAGCCAATAGGCAGAATAATTGACTAGCTAGGGAAGTCTAGCCAGCGTAGTGTTCATTTAACCCTATCGCTGACTGACTCTCCTGGCCAACTATTTCCCGTTTTTGTACCGAATTCTAGCATCCGTACCCCCATAGGAAGGCCTGGTGGAGGCTGCATAAGTACAACCATTTTCGATACAGAGATTAAAAAATGTCGACATTCTACACCAACTCTAACATCTCTCACGATAACTTGTGAAAATCGTGCAATTTTGTCAGATATAGGAAACTTACTGCCCAAGGACAAAATGTCGGCTGACTGGCTGTCAATCATCTGGCTGCGGTGTTTATGCCCCCCGACAGGCTCCTCCCCTCCACCTCCCGCCCTGCCGCAGCACCGTTATCTACCTTTCTCTCAGGTACGGACCTACCGTAGCTCCAACACCACACCTGCCCGTTCTCACCTGCGAAAGGCGGGCTCTCTCTCCAGGTAGCTCACCTGAAATCTGTACTTACCTGCGCCTGTGGAGTAGTGCACACCTGAAGACTCAGGTAAGCCAATCCAAGTGTGCCTTACCATGCGGGTTAGCTTACTGGGAGTAATAGTAAACTGTCTGGCCTCGGTCCGCGCTTTGTATTAGTAAACTATTCTGTTGCATCTGACTATACAGGATACCTGTATACCTGCCCGTATATCTGTATTCTGTTGTGGGCATCTGGACGCTTGGTCGGCGACACCCTATCTGCATCTCAAAACTCGGGGATCTCTTTATCTGTGGTCGGAAAATGATATCTTTTGAGACGACAACTAACTGGCCCCACGATACACTCCCTGTTCCAGACGTCATTTTGCTTTTCTCTGTAACTACCAACACCGATGCTTGTCGTGAAATACAGACCGCTGTTGTCTGATGTTTGTGGCGATTTCTCGTCCATCATGATTTCCCGCCATGGATAACACTCGAGGGCACCCAAATCTCCTCACACCTGTCCATCCATGGTTCAACGAATCTTTTCTTATCTTAAAAGCACAACCCTTGATGATAGAACACTTCCTCATTATAGATCTTCGCAAGCAGATTTCAATCATCGTTATTGCAGGCAATACAAACACCTGGGCGCACCTGCTGTTTCCTGTTTAGACACATTTCGCAGTGTGCACAACCCTCGTTAAACGCAGGAATCCATGAATTATTTCGGAGAACGAATATTCACTGCTCAAACAAAACTGTGAAGTGTGTGTAGCAACAGAGCCTTACAAAACTTGAACACCTGTAGCTTTATCACGGTTTACAGACACATGTTCTGTCTGGTAACATTTGTACAGACTATACGTGGTTTCAATATACTTTTATCGAAAGTAAAATAAGCTATGTACTGTCGAGTTTTATATGGTTTCCATATCCTTTTATCGACGTTTTTAAGTATAAGCTATTTTCTCCGCTGAGCTATTTTACTGTTACATCCTTGTTGGATGTTGTAGCGGTTATAAACTATGTGTTTTTTTTAGAAAACTGTAGTCGAAGTGTGCTTTCGAAGCAATCTCACCGACATAACAGTACATAGCACCATTTGCGTTTTCTGCGGTGACACAAGAATATGGGCGTGAAGTGAACTCGAAATTTACAAGAAAATAAACTACAGATGTATTGATGAATACATAAGAACAACTGTTGCATTGCTGTTTGTCCACGCATGTACCCCGAAATACAACTTTTTAGTTTCCGTGCCGTACCAGGAGTGATAAAATTATTCTTTCCGATTAAAAGCTGTAGAGACGATTGTATGAATGGATTAAATCAATATTTTTCAAACATATGCATTTGATGTTAGCAAACGTGTACCGCCTCATTTAAGATTAAAGAAACAAAGACCAGTGATATTACATGTTCTTCCAGGAGCATCGACCTACATGTACGTACATGTAAGTACCGTTTCTCAACTACAAGCGCAACTTGTGGTGAAAATCGCAATACTTCGCTGGCAAAATTGAACAGTTGTAACAATTTTTTGTTTACTTATGGTTTCAAAATTTGTTCTGATCGCGAAGGTGAGTCACTGTCGATTTGTACTAGTATCCATCTGCGGCGAACGTGTGAGGCCAGGTGCGGGACTGCTGGTGCTCCTTTCTCACCAGCAAATATCACCAGAATCCCAGCATTATCATACGGTCTGCGCATCGTAGTTCTGTTCTTCAAAAGTTCTGGAACTATCGAAATCATTGTCCGAACTTACGTGACATTGCTCAGTAAAGTATTGCAGGTGTGTTTCACTAACTTACGCACGACGCATTTGAGAAGAAAAGGAATCACGTACAATCGTTAATACCAGAAGGTCTCTCTAACAGGTAGTAGCTAGAACCTAGGCTCTAGATTACCAGTACCCCCTAACTGGACTGACAGATAGAGATAGCAATTAGCTGCCCTGGAACTAATGAGGCGACATGGAGTACCTTTGCGCCATGGTCAACGCCATTTTCTAGTTCGCTGCAGTTCGTTTGTTGGTTGTTTTGGACAGCTTGTATCCTGAGACGAAAATGGGCCCTCGGAATCCAAAGGACAAACAGAGTTCGGCGCACCGGTAAATTGGCTGAGGTGTCGGGGGCAGGGCGACCCCAGGTAGGTTTGCAATTACGGTGTAGGCTTTCCCGAGGGCCTATTCTTCTGCCTCGGACACTCTAGTTACTGGTGGACTCGGTGACATGTGCTTCGTGTACGTAAGACGGGCGTAAGGTAGCCACCGGGGGTTTGACTTGCCACCCGTTGTCACATTGTGTGGACCATTCGTGAAATTCGTACTAGAGATGTACTGTAGACGCTATATGTATGACCACCTGTTGTAAAACGGTGCACGGTAAGACGAGAACAGGATGACTTTAACCTGTACAGTTGATGTAATTTTATTTCTTACAGAGCAGTCCTCGCATATTGTCGCTATAGGCCGAGACAATTTATGTCCCTTGACGATTCTGTATGATCAGATCAGACCAGCTGATGCCACTCCCTAAGTAAAACACCATAAAAACGGATTTCATGACAGTGATATAGTTACGAAAAGGGTACAGACCAGCCAAAAGAGCGTCAACAGCGATTAACGGAACTTTACTACAAATGTTCATATGTTAAAGATTACAATTGTTGATATGTTAAAGATATTTTGAACAGTTTGAAACTTCAATTTTAGAGGCACAAGAAAACAAGAACAGGTGAAACCATCCTACCGGATGCTCGTCGCCAGTGAAATGCCTGATAAAAAAAAAAAGACCACAAGAAGAAAGCACGCGGTTATCAATAGATATAAAGATGTTCATCTATAGAAAAAGATGAAAGAGTAATAAGAAACAGCCAGGTGACTGGGTCCTAATTTAGCGTGTCGGAGGTGAGGCGGGCGCTGACTGTTCTTCTAGCCGGCGGGAGGCGTGGGCACTACTGAAGACAGCCGGGCTACGCTTCGGTACGAACAAATACTGCGTGCACACAGCGGGAAAAACGCGGTAACGTTTGTAGCAACCTTTCCCACACATCAAAGAAATAGTCATTATTGAAATATCAATTATTTGTGGGGTGCCCAAATAACCCTCGATAGAAGGTCGCGTTAGAACACTTAATTCCAGTCAAATTGATCGACGTTTAAGCCTTCTTCTTTTCAAGTTTAAATGAAATATGATTGATTTTTTTTTACAAAGTAGAAACTCGAAAACCACACTAATCGCATTGTAAAAATGAAGAAAAAAATGCCACGATAACTTAAAGACTTCTGGAAATCTTCTTCTTAATTCTGATATATCATATTCAATTTATACAAAGAAAATACTTTTGTCATGCACGCATATAAACTGAATAAAACATTACATATCATTCAAAGAAATAAGATGACCTCCGGATCCGAAAGGCTTTCAGAATAATGGGAGTTAACTTAAATACATCCCGGGGCCTGTCAACAGGTGCACCAGGACAGGTAGTAACTGATCCCGCAGGAATTCTCACCCTTTCTGCACATCTTACTTATCTGTGAATTTAACAGTTGCACTCCCCTGTCATCCCATGGCCTAGTCACGCGGCCACCAAGGTGACCTGCAATAGAACGTGCTTAATTTTCCGTATAAAAGTGGAACTTAAGGGATACAGAGGTCGACTCATCTGGATGGAAGCTGGTGTGTTGCGCAGGAGGACGGTTATGCCGGCTATACAGATACAGAAGCTGGTGCGTTACGCCGAAGGGCGGTTATACCGGATGTACAGATACAGCTAACCGGCTATACTCGTACCGATACAGGTACAGATTCCCGGGAAAACGGAGTCAGATAACACTGAAAAAGAAAAGTCATGCCCACCACCATCTTTTGATGACCAAAATTGTCATCGGAATTGTTTAGTTTTTTTTCCATGTAAGTAACTCAGAGGAGAAGAAAACTGTAACGTTGATGACACAGAACATACGCGGCACAACTATCCACCCACAGTCACGTCAGATATACATCTCTGACCACAGAACTTCCTGTGGCAACAGGTGAAAAGAAATGGTTCCTCTTCCTCCTCCAAATAAAAGGAGCGGTCTTGTTTTGACAAAGAAAAATGAACAAATACTGAATCGGCCGCCGAAAGAACGCTTTGAATTTGATTTCGCATGACTACTACAAAAGAAACCGCATGCGCGCGGCAGCACAGAGAAATGAAACAAAAAGAAAATGTTCTTTTCATGAGACCAGTGAATTGAAACATAGAATCATTCATCATGTCCCTTTGAAGCATTTCAAAACATCTTATATTTCGAAGGAAAAGTAAGCCCGAAGTTATTTTACATGGTCAGCCTGTTAATTAAAGGCATCCAGTGCAATTTCAGGGTGGCAAAACTGGATTTTCAAAGTCCATTTTCTGGTCATCCTTTTAATACATTAAGTTGAATCAACCCTATCCCATAGCATACTGATATCTGTGAGGTAAAAATGCGCTGTCACTGACAGAAAACTATCATAGGCTAATTCTAGCTATAGTTTTGGATGGTACAAAAAAAATAAAGAGGCGCATCATGTAGCTTGTTTTTGAGCTATTTCAAACACTTTAAGTGTGTGATGATGACGAAAATGTCAATATCAGACATATTTACACATCTAGAATAGTTTTTCGATTTGCCGCCCTGAAACTGCATTGGATGCCTTTAATTTCATCACCCCTCCTTGCAGCGCCCCCTAGCGCCCTAACTGCACAAACAGAAGTGGAATCTTGCCGGGAGCGGATCAAGGGAATTTCAGGCAGTTTCGTTGCCCGTTTGAAGTCGTGCCAAACTCCTGCGCTGCCCTTATCTTCAAGGGGAGTTCCACATACCAGACGTGGTCGGCGTACAGTTTTGGCGGGAAACCGTGTCGGACGTTAAATGTCGTGCTTGAGATCCTGTCAGGCAGTACAGGACGTTATCTTGGGCAAACTGCCTTCCTGTCCTTCTTGCCCACTCCCTCACAGTGCTCCTGACCGACTCCTTCAGAGGAAGATTGCTTCCTGACAGATGACTTGTGATTTCGGCGGGAAACCGCAATCTTGACCTGTTCTCCAAGCAGATCGCACGGTGGCAAGACAGTATCCATTGGCAAGAGGAGAGTCCACTCCATTAGCCACTGGACACTGCCTAAGAAATTGCCACCGTATGATCTGCTTGGAAATTAATCTTGACCGTCGTATGGGACGATGCAGGCAATTGTGCATGGACCTTGTGGGTCCTTGTAGACTAGGATATAATTTTTTCCCAGACAATCAATCTGGTTTGTTGTACGTAATGGGTACTAATACTACTGATTGCTTTCTTAAGTAATTTTGACCGTCGGTATTTTACACTCCCCTCGGCCTCGCCACAATACTTACCACAATACTTACAATTTCAATCTACATCACTTGAAACATTAATCCTTGAGTGTCAACATCACAGCAGTTTGGCAAAACATTGATTTCATTTATTTATTTTACCAGGAAATGCATCGCCATTTACCTACATGTAATTTGCGAGTTTGATTACAATTAAGCAAAGGCCATAAAAGGTAATGAAAATAACACAAAAGCCATCAACAGTTGAGCTGTTCACGAGTTGAAAAATCATGAAAGTTATAATTGATGTATTCACATAAAAAAAGCATGATATTTTGTAATTTTTTTTATAGCTAAGTCAGTAAGTATTTCCTAGATGTCTGGTGCTGGTCTCACTCCTTGCTGAACCCTGTGCCGATTTCCCTAACTCTCTCACCCACCGTCACCCCGACCTAATCTCCTGAGAGCTCTCACATTCCATACATCGTCACCGTGCAATTTTGGCGGGAAAGCGTGTCGGACGGTAACTGGCGCAATTATCGACCAACTCCGTTATCTTTCGCCGTGTCACGCACCGGGTCTCCCGGGTCTGACTTCAAAGTCTCCCGCCAGCCTTCCCACGAGCCGCCTCGGGAAAAATAAAACGCCTTTTACCAGCTTTTTTGTCTGTGATTTATGCGGTTTTCAATCTGTCGGAGCGTTTTTTCACTCAGCCTTGCTTGTTACGCCCAGGGGAATTGCGACTAACTACTTTTGATGGGAATATTAACAGTCGAACGTGACCGTGGGCCGATCAAGTTTCCGAATTATTACTTCTTTCTGTTACACGCCGGTCGATAAAACGCGTCGAACAGTCACCATTTACTACTTGGCAGCATTTTTTTCAGAGGAAATATAGCTATTGAATTTATTCGAACATCATGCGAAAACCTCAAACAAACTTGAAACTTCGTACACAAAAAACAAGCTGAAGTTATGATACTCATGCATTCTGATCGGACTCGACAGCGTGTATACATTTTAGAAATCTTTATCAGAGTTTGTGGAAAGGAGTCCTTCAATCATGAGCAGCGTGTAAAAGTTTGAATGAACAATGATGTGAACATAACGGCGATGTGTAAAAAGTAATGCTTCGATTACTCATCAGATCATTAAGTTGCCGTGAAATGTTTCACGACGCCGAAGTCTTTGGTGGCTGCCGCGAGCAACCCATCAACCTTGGGCACATTGGGGGGAAACACTGCAAGTGGGTTCAAAATTGTAGATTGAAACAGCCGTGCAACTTTTACCTACCTACCTACCTTAGTAGTACTAGTAGTTCAAGCAGATCCTAGGGTGGCAAAAGACAGTATCAAATTGGCCGGGCAGTATCCATTGGCCAGAGATGGTCCAACACGCCACGTCTTTTGCCACCCTAGGATCTGCTTGGAGATCACTAGTACCTAGTCTTATGGCCGACGCGACACTGGTCGTCGGGGACAAGGCAACTTTTGCATGTACCCGAAGGAGATCACGTACTTATAAGGGCGTAACATTGAAAAAAAAAACAATAATTAGATAATAGGTTGGTAAGATAAATAAATAGATAGATAAAACACTTAGCAATTGGTTTGTAATTAATTCATTACCATCTGACTTGTAAGACCTAGTATACAATATAATCCTCATTGAATCATCCAGTGCTAGTGCAAATCAGACTTTAAAAAAATCAAATTTGATACTTAGTACATTAGCGCTTGTGTTCCGAACTCCATTTTTGTCTGACTACATCCTCAGGCAACTCATTGATGCAAATCATTTCCACCCTAAAAGAGACATATTTTCATTTTTCTCGTATCTCCATGGTATGGCCATTGCTTATTTTGCTTAAAAAACTCCTCTAAGTTCTCTTTCCTCTCCTTCTTTCTCAGTTTGTGTATTATTATTTCTCTTTTGGTATGGATTCCACGAATAAAATTCGTATCGCTTCCGATGTGGTAGCCTCCTCCAGTAACAAAGTATTGTATAGCTCATGCAGTACTACTCACAGCGGCGCTGCCCGAGGAAACTACTTTGTTTACCGGGGGTGAAGCGTCCAAAGCAAAACAATATCAGTCCGCCTGTGTTTCTGTCCCGTGGATCCTTGCGCGCGCGGGTCGAGGAATGGCGAAATTTTAGAAAATTTTCTGAACAGAATTCTGGATTTCTTTGCGTTTTTAGGTAAATCCTGGCTCTGATCAGTCGAACTGACCATACCGGGACGTTACTGAAGATCCTAGCCGGCTACAGGAGCCACAGGAAGGCTGCATAGGGTTCGTGACAGCGTGTGGAAGCCGAGAAGCAGAGCGAGGTGAGTGAGGTCTCGACGTCTCAGGCAAGGGAGGGCTGAACCTGTTGTGAAGCGCGCTTCGCAAGCCTGGGGTTTTCTATATTGTCACGAGATTTGTTACCCATCTTCTGGATTATTTACAAGTGTTTATAGTCTCTGTCATCTCATGGTCTCATCAGTCTGGTCGTGTAGGTCGAAGGGCGCTCAGAAATCACATTTATTGGAACGCGTGTTCGGTTTGCCGGCATACAGGTACAGTAAATGGGACGGTCCGCTATGTTGCGTTGCTACCGTGAAAAAGTTAGTAACGTAACTTTCTGATCCTTCAGAAATTATCTATTCTTAAAGGTTCTTGTGCAGATCTAACCCCTGACTTACTTGGCTCGGGGTTTGTAGGACGAATGCAAATCTGCCGAGAACTTCTGCAGGCAATGCAGCTTCGCTTCCCGAAGCTGTCATTCACCATCATGACCCGCCATGTCTTCCTTCCACTGCAGACGACGCGCCACCAACTTTGGATGTTTTTGTGGGATTTTTAAGGGATCTTGTTGGATTTAGGGAGATTTCTGCCTAGCCTGTGTGAAACTGGGACAATTAAGGAGTAAACAAGAGCGTGGGAAGGCATACAGACTTTGCAAACGAATCTACAGTCAATCAAAAACCATGAGTTCCGCTATCTCAAGCGAGTAAAATATGTGTGCACTTGTAGCTGTGTGGAAGTAAGAAAATAAGTTCGCTCGGCCTTTTCACTATTGTACATTGTTTAGGCGGCTTAAGTTTGGATTATGGGCAACTTGTAAATACAAGGATTTATGATATCTTTTTATCTACAGTGTTCTTGTAAAATGTGAGTTGGTTTTTGTTCTGAATGGGCTCTACACAAATGGTAGCGAGCACGTGTGCCCGCCCGTCCCGCTAGATTGTCAAGTGCCGGCGGCTGTCAAAACAAAGTTTTCTTTCTTCCAGAGGCCCGGGTCGGCCCGCTCAGTTCCTAACGTTTCCTCTTCCCTCTCTACCTTCAGCATTTCCTCAACATCGTCTCCAAATGTCGTGCAGGAGAGGTAGAAAATGTGAAGTTTCTGTGCGGACGGAAATAGGGACAGTGTTTGTAATTGGAGAGGGAGGCAAAGTTTGAACAGTACTGCTGTCAAAACAAGAAGCCCTCTCTTGATGAACCTCAGGCAGACTGGCGCAGAAATGGCCAATTGTTGCTCGGGCATTTTCGGTATTTTTGTCCCCATAAAAGCACAAAGACGAAGTCAATGTATTATTTAAGATGAAGTGAAAGCATGTGTATGCTGCATGCATGCTCTAGTGGTTAATTAGAATAGGCCCATTTAGCCTTATAATGACATTTTTTTGTAAGTTATTAATCAAGGTCATGAAGTAGTAAGCTGTGAAAAAAAAATATAATCAAACGTAAGTCGGATGATAGTCATAACATGAACCAAGTAGCAGATGTACCAAAATTTCTGTCTTTTGGTAGCATCTTATTTTATTCTAGGGAGGTATGTGTGTACCTACTCACTCCAGGGTGGTTCCAGCTTGCATAGGTCAGAATGTTATACTGGTCTTCTTGTCCCAGATGAGAAAAAGAATGAAGATGGGGAACGGGGGTGTCTTTCTGTGTATGTCCTTGTAAAGACATGCCGAAAATATTGAAAAACCATAGTGCCTAAAGGGCTTCAGCTGGCAGCTACTGTATACAAACATTCAAACACCAACCTTGGTGGAAGGTCAGATAGTTGGGAGTTTTAGCAAGGTGCAACAAGGACACACTATAGTACTAGTAGTAGCAGCTACAAAGCAAGCAGTTGGTTTTAACATTAAAACTATAGACAAGTCTTTTAGGTTTATAAACTGGCAACTGTATATCTTATATGTACTGAGTTGACAATTTTGTATCAACATTTTTCAAAATTTGGAAGTTTAATATGGGCAAGTTTTAGCTGTTGTATTTTGTCTCGTTTACTTAGTGGGTTGGGTTTGACAATCCCTTTTGTTGCTATGTCCAAACTGTTGCTAACATGCTGGTGCTGTCAAACTGTTGGCTACTGTGTGACTTCTCCTTAAAAAGTTGGTAAACGCTCAGTCTTACGATATTATAAAGATTTGAGCAACTTCTGCATGTTTGAAACTGCAAACATTTGGTTCTTGTGACTTCTGGTTCAGTATATTTGTTGTTTACCGTAGAGTGTGTTGATCTAGAAACAGCTTTGGGCAAAGCAAGTGTAGTGTAACCAAGCAGTCTGTCAGGAAAATATCCGAAAGGAATTCAGAAACAGCCAAACTAGTACTGTGAAGGACACAACAAAACTCAATTTCAAGATTATTATGACAGAAAGTTCCAGTATGTCTGATTTTTGTCCTGATCACACTGAATTACTTTGAAAAGTTAAGTTCAAAAAGTACGTAGCAAACACCTTTACTTTTGCACAGTGCCTGCTGTACTCTGGGGAAAATGCACTTTCTGTTGCTACTAACAAAGAAAATCCTCTTTACATGCCATGTTGTAATACCAAGGAGCCTTGCTAATACAATGTATTAGGTGTGTCAGTTTTAAGTCTATCACAAGTGTTACAGGAAATTACTCTTTTCGCAGGAATCAAATTGGTTTCCTGATTAAAATCTCATTAAATCCAACTGTACTGCTGGCCATGGTGTGAAAAGTAGTGTTTATATGTGTGATTATAGGATGTGAAAAGAATTAATCTATATGGAATAGTGTTATGATAATCCTTCTGTGTTGTTTGGAGCATCATTACATGATCCATTTGATTAATGCAGTCAATTTCAAATAATTATTGTCCTCATCAGTAACTGTCCCTATTTTGGCGTATTGATATTTGCAGTTTGTATTGACCACTGGCTGTAGGTGAATTCATTCAAACTCATGAATAAAAAACTATGATTACATCAAGATTGAAAATTTGGCTGTGTTTTGAAATTGCCAGCAAATGAATAATTCTAATTTTATTGAAGACCAACAGGGGATTTTACATTGTATACAAAAGCAAATGTTACAGAATTTAGGAAGATCTTTTGTATCCCTGTGGTTTACCTGAAATCTTCAGCTTAGTGTCCTCTCATTCAAAGTTTCCTACAGGTCAGATTGTGTATGGGTTGTTGCTGTGAACCATGCACAGACTATGTAAGACAGGTTGAAGTCAGAAATCCAGGCTCTTGTTCTACCATATATCTCTTCTTCCCTACCTTGTATCACAACAATAGTAAGGATGCTCGGATTTCCACCGAGGAAACATTAGAGCCCTCAGGATTATTTCGATCAGCCCACAAGGCCGTGCTACTAGTACAGTAACGATAGCTTTTCCAAACCTAACTTGTTCTGTATTTGTGCCGCGGTTTCTCTCTTTAGTCTTTATAGCAACAGCTGTGTGCCAAATACTGGACTGTCTGTGGTAGTTAACATATCTAGTTACTATTCTTACTATCCTAGTGCTACACTTCCACTTTGAAATGCAGGTTAAAAAACAAAATTTATTGCTCTTAGTGTGTAGAAACTTTGAATGAAGAGCTAGCAGAGTTTCTAGCTAATTTTGGTAGAGAAATTATAATGGCTGTTGCATGGTTGTAAATCTGTCATTTTTGATAGATGATAGAATGTGTGTAGTTTTCTAAAATTGTAATACTGTACTATCAAGGTACTGTCAGGAGGGCAAATAGTTTTAATTGTAAGGAGTTTGAAGCAGCAGTTCTCCTCGTACTTGTTTGTTCCTAAAGTAACTCTTCCAAAGGTTTTCTTGGTGTAACTGTTAGGAACTATTATGTAAATGACTGCATGGCCTTATCTATTCATACTGTTCACACCCCTGGAACATGTCTGGGTGTCATATTTTCAGGAAACCCCCCTTCCAAGTCTCAAGGGGCTTCATTTCAGTCTTGCAGATCAGTTTTACTTTTGTAGCCTCCATGTATAGGTCTACATGTGGATGTGTTACCATACAGTGAAGTAGATGTCAAAGTTCCTACTGTTTGTATAGTCTGGATGAATGTAGTAATTGCCAGGGATTTTCCTGACAAAGAAAGTTGTGGTATAGAGAAACCCTTGCCTGGACACAGGTAGTATTTACCAGCAAAAGCTGGGCTTGCTCCAATTTCACAACAAAAACAGAAACCAACAAAGCCTGTTGGCATCACTGGCATCTATCTATGACAGTTTTTGGTATATGCCTACACTTGTTGGCTTGTTCCATGCACGACTTTTCATGGAGATATTTTAGTCTCAATTCAATGATAATGAGCCATAAAATGGAACAGAATTATTTTCAACTTATTCATATGCAAGACTTTTTCAATGCCGTATCATACATGGTTTTGAGGATATATTCCTTTACCCAATTTACACACAAGTAATATCTTGATGTCCCAATACCAATGCTGGTTGGAATGTATCCTTTTCGACAAATTGTTATGTTCCTCTCATTTCTGGAACTGACAATATTTAATGTGTAGTCATCCAATTTTCCTACATGAAAGTTACCATGTTATGTACGGCATATTTCTAAAGAGTTTTGGCCATTGTTTGCAGGCAAGGTGGACTTTCCTGGTGAGCTGATTTTCTTTAGACCCAACATAGCGTGTCACGTCTGCTGATCAAGTGTTGCTCTCAAGGCACAACTTCTGGATTTTTCCTGTCCACTCATTACCTTCTGCTCTCCCCTGTTCTTGAGTTAAATCCTATTTGTAGTTTTAGCAGGAGTTCACACTTTGCTGTTTTAGCAGGGAGTTTTAAAACCAACAAGAACTTGCAAATTAATAGGCACTGTTGTTGCACTATGAACTGAAATTTGCACGAAAATAAATAGGATGAAAAAAAAGGGAAAGCAATACACCATGTCATGTCTAGGTGTCAAGTACACGGGAGAAAGTCTCTCTTTCACAGGTAATTTTGTTTGCTTGTCAGCAGTGTAGTATCCCCTGGTCTTTGCCACTACTTTTCAGGCCTTTACTAGTTCTCAATCCCTTGGCTCTGACAGCGCTGCTGCTATATTTGTAGACTTATCGCAAGGCTAGGCTGTTTATTTGGAAGGTGGTATTTTGTGGAGCAAGACAGAGAGGCGGATAGGGGAGCTGGGCTGGGGTAGGGTATCTGTGTTTACAGTGGTCAGCCTGGCTCTGATTTCAATGGGCTTCCCCCAGAAATCTGGCGGGAAAGGAGGCATGACAGCAGATACAAAATGCCCTGGATATACAGTGATGGTGTACAGGTTTGATTCTACTACAGTGCTGCATACTAGAGTGGATTGCAATGACATCTAAAATGATAATATTCTTGGCATTATTTAGATCTGTTGAACTGAATCTGAAATTCAGTTGTATTTTGATTAAATACATTCTGCATTAAAAAGTAGAAGTGGATAGAATTATGATTAATGAATGATGTGAAGAATTAAGATCATAGCTACATAGAAAAATTCCCAGTGTACTTGTGAACCTAAATTTTTTGCTCTTATATGAAGTTGGAGTGGACTTGAACTGCGATTTGCTGACTCTGAGCCAGGCCAAGGATCATTTCTGCTGCAGCTGCTCTGTACTCTGGCTTCAGACATGTCCAAATGGGAGGTGACTTGAGTTATAATTAGGCCGGCCGAGGGGTCCCAAAAATGGAGTCTATGTGCGATGTAGGTTTACACGTAGCTGGAGTATAAACAAAAGTCTGTGCCTGGAAAGAGGAGTGAGGTTTACCACGGGGAGATTATGGAAAGTTGCATGGGAAATTTATACTGAATGAGAACAACAATTATTAATCAGACATTTATGATATATACTTCTATGTCTGACTAAGAGTAGTGTTAAAACAGACGAGGCAGGGCATTTTTCAGTTTAAAATAAAGATAATTGTTGTTTGTTTTGTTCAGGTACACTTTGCTGTCTTGGTACCTGTCAGAGACAGTATTTTGAAGAAAGTTAAAAGTATGACAAAAATGTGACCTGCCAGTTTGTGGCTTACAGTTTTATAAGCAAAGGGTGAGAAGAAAGCCAAACAAAGGAGGGTACCCTCAATTCATGCATGCTTAGCTTACCAACAGGAAGGGGATTCCATGTTGTTTGCATAAGTATAAAAGGTTTTGAATATTTGGAAGCTACTTTTGCACCTATTATAATATCACCTGCAGTCTAGGCATATTTAAATTGTATTTAGAAAAAGGCCCTAAAATCATTTTATTTGTAAAGAAAGGTTAATAAATAGATGTATTTCAAATTAAAATTAATACAGCTTTCAACTTAGCTATTTCATTTTGCATTTTACAGTTCATTCGTAGAAACCTCTATTCAAACTTTTGCTTTTGTATGACAGTGTCAGTTTTGCCCAGTGTTTGCAAGTGTTAGCCGAAGTCAGACTGTCTACCCACACACTTATTTGTGAAAACTAGAGTGTAACTGTTTACTCTAAACACTGGACTGCATGTGAGCTTCTCCAAGAAAGACCTTCAATACTAATATGGGTTTACCATGGTACAGTGAAAGCATATCAGAGTGAGTTAGATTATCTAAAAAGTTCTAGAACTCAGACTTTCTTTTCAACATAAATTTTGCTCTTTGCAAGCAAGTCCTATGGTTTCTATGTATTTCTTATATGGCCAGTACATATTCAAACTTTGTATGTCCTTTGTTTGAAGCACGATGCCATGCTTGTTGCCTCCTGGTCCTTGTCATTGTGTTTCTCAACAGAACTGTTTGTACGCCATTTGTATTTCTTACAAACATGCTCAGCATGGAGCACATAGTAATACCTTTTCATGGTAAATGTGCTTTAGGACATTCACTCTTCAAACTCTCAGGGGGTAAATCTTTGTTCAAGGCATGGGACCTGGATACTGCAGTTATAGGAGCTGTCCATACTTTGCATCAGATTCTCTTGCCCTCATCCTATGCATGATATTGTGGTCTCATGTCTCACTATTTTCCAGATCTTTTCAGTATCATGCTTATGGAGAAATGTCGTGAAGAATCTCTTTGATGTACTGTGTGAATATCGTTTTATTTTTCCTTTGTATTGTGTCCTACTTTTTCGGCTCAAAAAAAAAATTTTTTTTTCTTTCTTTTTGTTCTGAATCTTCAGGAGGTTGAGCAACCGAGCTGCTGAGTGGGGTGCATATGCACGGGAGTGAGGGAAGGAGGGAGGACGGACGTTAGAAACCAGGAGATCTGACTGGCCGACAGATGATGATGATGGAGGAGCCACAGGCCTCGGATCTGCACGACAGACCGGTAAGGAGGAACAACATGGAGTAATAATATGTAGATTTTTAAAGCGATATTATGTAGGATTTTTCACTATTTTAAATATTGTTGTTTTACACATTTTCTTGCGCTATAAGCCTACCTAGGTTCATAATGACGTTGTTGCCACAAGAATCTGCTGGAAGCTGCTGAAGATATCCAAACGAAAGCCGCTGTTTCTTTACATTCTTTTTAGTAGCCTCCTAAAATACAGCTGGCCTGGTGCAACTTATTCTTGCACTGTGCTGAGTTGCTGGATATGTTGAAAGTTATTGAAACTGACAATCTAGATGAGAAAACTTTGATTTTTTATAGTTACAGTTTTGGCGCAAAAATCTTTCATCATATCGCTTTAAGTAATGAAAGCTGCCACCTATCCCTGTAACCAATAGAGAAACTCCTAAAACAGGTGTATATCCCAATGAAACTGGAAGAATAAGACATACCTATACGTTTAACTTTACTGTCCTGTCCAAACAAGGACTGTAGTCCACCTATGAAATGTGTAATAAATTCAACTTTGTAAGTACTCTTAAATAATTATACTTGGTACAGTAAGTCTTTTTCAGCTTTTTTTGTGCCTTGATAGAAGCTTCCATAGCAGCACCTGTTACAAACCAGGAGACCGTACAATGTCAGACAATTGTTGGTTCGCTATAAATTATGAATATTGATCCATAAAAGTCTATGAACTCCAGAACATAGTAATTAACCTTGAAAGCACATATGAGATGCACATGGCCATGAAACAGGGGTACATGCTTCTTGGATTATAGATAAGCTTTCCTTATCCAAGTTGGCTGCTCATAAATTACGTACAAAATACCATTTACACTAAGGATGACTTATCCAGTCTTGCATGTGTGTTCCTCTTTCAAGTTGGTCTAAGTTTTTAAGACTTATCTTGGTCTAATAATAGGCTTTTCACAGAGAAATTTGTTTCAATGGTTTGAAATCCATTCCATTCCAAATTTGTCTCTGTGTATACACCTGTAGTACACTTAGTTTGTGCAGATATGTATTGTGTATGTATGTACATATGTATGGGATAATAGCAGCGCTTCTCATCAACATGAAATAAAAACCTTTGTCTAATATCTAAAATAATTGAGATCACCAGTCTGGTACCTCCCTGGGAACTTTTGACTGAGGGTTCTTTGTACTTTGAAAAATTGCCAGGGAAAAGTTCACATGCCCAGATTGCACCCAAGCAAAACCTGGAACCAATTTTGGTTCAGGGGCAGCTGACCGTGACACCACCATACTTCCCTCATGATGCTCCCCTGTAAGTGGGCCTTGGACATAAGGTCTCATTCATGAGTTTTTTCCATACATTAGAAACCATGCATTAATGAGTGACTTACGAGACCGTGTTCCCTATGATCCTACATTAAATCAATTGATATCTTTCATGCTATGTTGAGCACACTTACTCTACGTCTCATAAAAAAATTGCCAACGACTTCTAAACACACAATCCCCTTTTATGGGACTTACAAACTGCAACTAGCGGCTGCCCGCAAGAGGCCCTCCCGCGCTGCAAACCCTCGACCGCACAACTCACAACACTGGACTGTGCACGTCCGACCTAGCGCGCGGCTGCCGACAATTACGTCCTAATTTCATCAGTTACAAACAAGCTTTCACCGCTTTGATGTTTTACATCAGTTGGGATGGCTAAAGGGGAAATTCTCACCAAGAAAAACACTCGTTCATACAGCCGTTTAGTTTTTGACTTGGTACTCTTTTAGGGGGTACACTCGGAGTAATACATGAATGAGACCTTAATAACCATTAAGTATTAAGATTTTGGTCTTAAATGAAAGAATATACATCCCCTAACAATCTCTGAGAAAGATTTTGTCTCACGTCACTCCGTTACCAAGCAACGGGTCAATAAAGTTGCGTCAAAATTTTGATATGAGCAGCGCCACCTGGCAGTCTGAAATAAAAGTACAACAGATATCTTAATTACCCTTATGACGTGTCGGAAACAGTAATTTATTGTTTTTTTCGTTCCGTTGGGTAGATTAATGTGTTCTGTATGAGATTGTTTGCCTGTAAACCTGAATAGACAGCAAGTGATAGATCTGAACGATGCTGATTATTTGGTGTATGCTGGCAAATGAGACGTAGCATCAGTAAGAACATTGATGTGCATGTCGCATCAGGACACGCCCATAAAAGCGAAAACATCGACATTACACAGACAACAGTAAAGCCAAACATATACACTTGCTAAAATTAGAACTCGAGGTAAGAAGAAGTAAGCGACATGCTGCTGATAGTGCATCTAGCGCACTCTAAAAGTCAGCCTAGGCGGGAATGGGGAGTGGTTTACAGAGGTGACGCAAGATGCTGCTTACAAAATGCGAGGCAACTTCGGTCAAAAGTACATTTTTCTACTAGTTGAGAAGAATAAAGGCAAAAGAGGCCAAATTGACCATAAACTATCACTCAGAAAGGAAGGAGAATTCCAGACAGCGTTCTTAGAACAGAGCAAAACAGAAACTTTTCCAATGAAAGTTACAGTAATGCTTTGGCATAATAAATCCCTTCTCACCTAAGTAGAAATTAACTAAATCTAGTCTGATTTTGCAGTCTGGAAGTCTGGGGGATACAAATTCACGTCAGCTGTAGCGTGTCAGGTGTTTTTCTGTTAGTTTTGGAAAGGGGGGCGGGGTAAGGATCCACCGCCCTGACAGTGGCGGGGGGGGGGGCGCCAGACTCAATGCGTGCATGCGTGCGTGCGTGTGTAGGGGAGGGGGGGGGGGCAATGGCACAAATTTCGGCCAGCTGGATAATCAGACGTAATGGGAATTACTTTGGGATGCAATCAGGTAACCCTACTTGTCAGGCATGCGATTTTAGGTGGGTACACAGTCAGGCTGCGGGCAAGGTGGTTTTGAACGATCCGTAGCACATCGGATTGCCTTGTATTTGACGCTTTTCCTGAAAGCAGAGCGCACATACCTTTATTATTTGAATCTTTTCCTGTTCTGTGGTTCCTTAACTCTATCCACAATTTCATATGAACATCTAAGTTCCGTAATCAACGCTTCTAATGTTTGCATGTGTTGTCCGTGAATTTGGGTTTACACGATTTCTATATAATTTGCAAGCGTGTGCTTGTCAGTCCTTGCTTTACAGACGCCTTACACAACACTGACAGTCAGGGAATAATCTTTAGTGTATGTATCTTGAATATGACAGCTTTTCAAAACGTTATTTGACTGTAAATCTTTGTAAAACGGAGAATGGTGAAAGGACGGCGTCAATCAACCCCCGCAGAAATGGCCTCGTCCGTTGCCATGGCAACGGGCGTGGTTACGCAATGCAACTTGCGCTGAAAAATCGGACATTAAATCCTGGGCAAACATTGTTCAAAAATTGGGACCTTAGCACTAATCGTTGATTTTTAATGAATATTTTTCATATTTAATTAAGGTCTCATTCATGAGTTTTTTCCATACATTAGAAACCATGCATTAATGAGTGACTTACGAGACCGTGTTCCCTATGATCCTACATTAAATCAATTGATATCTTTCATGCTATGTTGAGCACACTTACTCTACGTCTCATAAAAAAATTGCCAACGACTTCTAAACACACAATCCCCTTTTATGGGACTTACAAACTGCAACTAGCGGCTGCCCGCAAGAGGCCCTCCCGCGCTGCAAACCCTCGACCGCACAACTCACAACACTGGACTGTGCACGTCCGACCTAGCGCGCGGCTGCCGACAATTACGTCCTAATTTCATCAGTTACAAACAAGCTTTCACCGCTTTGATGTTTTACATCAGTTGGGATGGCTAAAGGGAAAATTCTCACCAAGAAAAACACTCGTTCATACAGCCGTTTAGTTTTTGACTTGGTACTCTTTTAGGGGGTACACTCGGAGTAATACATGAATGAGACCATAAGTTATGGGTAGAACTTATATCACTGCTTGTTTTTCTTGGAAAACGTTCTGTATGTATTGATAATGACTGTGGTTTTAGAAAGTGTAAGAAACAACCAAGGATTAAATGTAGTAACGACTTGTTCTTGTTTCTGTATTTAGCTCTCATTATGTAGGCATTTTGATATTTCACTTTTACCACCTCATGTGGGACTTTACTTAATCTTGAATATATAAAGTTTAAACTGATTAGCTGTGCACGGAATACTGTACATGTACATGATATAAGTATGCTGTACTGAAAATTCAGATAACAGCAGTTCTCTATGCTGTAATGGCCCCAGGTGGTTAACTACCAGATAGTTGAGTTGATCTATGTCAGTGAGTATGTTCCTGATCACACTGTTTGAAATCGTGTTTGAAAAGATTTTGCAGGAAATTTTGTTTTCAATGTCCTGTGATAAAGGTGCATTATACAGTACAGGCCACGAAATACGCATCAAGTTCTGCGGGACGTACCGCGATATTCCGCAGGACGTCCCGCAATATTCCGCAGGACGTCCCGCAATATTCCGCATGACGTTCCGCAATCTTACGCACGGCGTTTCGCAATCTTACGCACGGCGTTCTGCGGTATTTCGCAGGACGTACCGCGGTATTCCGCACGGCTTCCCGCAGTGCACCTGAGAGCACTTTCGCAGAACTTTGCGAAAGTTCCGCAGAACACCCCTGCG
This sequence comes from Branchiostoma belcheri, assembly GCF_001625305.1. Lineage (NCBI taxonomy): Eukaryota > Metazoa > Chordata > Leptocardii > Amphioxiformes > Branchiostomatidae > Branchiostoma > Branchiostoma belcheri. The sequence goes on along the minus strand of NW_017804165.1, from coordinate 214,909 downwards.
TAAGGCCGCGTTTCCGCAGAAATACGTCCTTTTCATATGCAGGCCACCCGCGCCGTGGGCGGAGAAAGATCACACCCGGTTTGTTTACATTTTCTATAGCGCGGAGTGAAAATGTTCATGAGATCTGCCGATATTTTTTAACCAACAGTGTGAAGATCGTAAATTCCTGAGCTAGAATGTGGTTTAATAGATTGAGTTAAGATTTCTACCTCTCTGAAACGTGCATGTACACAAATGTATTTATCGAAAACATGATCGCTGTGGTCTGAATTGTTACAGGGTTCTAATTAGCGGGAGCTTTGTTTCTTGATCTTGTGTTTCTTGTTTTGAAACCCACGCTGATCGCGGAACACTTCCCGGTGGAATGAACGCCAAAATTGTGTCAAATACACAATAAACCCACATACAAATACATTATATATGTATTCCCGAAAGATTCTTTCAGTCCTGAATTTATTTACTAGAATAGTCTATTTTTGGTCGTACAAAACAAAACAGCATTTTGAAAGAAATACATAATTTTACTCTTTGTCCGTCACCGGTACCCCACGCCGCCGCTGGCTTCCGAGCAACAACCAATCAGTTTTTAACCGTAAAATTTCGTACAATTCGCAAAGTTACCATTCTGGGATTTAGATGTTTAAAATATACATTCTAAGGAACAGTTTCGTATGTAGTTTGTGTGGTTTTGAGTTAATTAGCGCGAGGATTGGCGAGAATGCAGAGGGTTCGTAGCGGTGGACGTGTGTTGCACTCGAGTGGGAGGGAGCGCTTCGTAACGTGCGTCCAGAAATGCCGGACAATTTTGATCGTGAAAAATCGTACAATTTCTAAATATAGCGATCTTGGATTCGGATATATTGAGAAATACATTTGTAAGGAACAGATTCATGTATTGTTTGTGTAGTTTTGAATAAACCTGCGCGAGGATGTAGAGGGTGCGATGTAGTGGGTGCGATGAAAATGGAGTCGATTTTTTTGCCAAAAAAAAACGGCAACGCACCCGAAAAATAAATAAACACGGTACGGGACAACCCGAACTTGACGTGTTTATGCAAAATTTGACGCAGATTCATTTGTTCTCAGACTATAAAAGTTGACTCTGTGAAAAATTTTGGGATGAAATCGGGACAAGAAAATTACAAAGCCGCGCCGGCCGTGCAGGGCGGAACAAGCTACTGTCGTCTAACAATCTTCAGGCGGTGTCTCTGGGCGGAGTCTCAACTCTTCTGCGGCCCGTCTGGTGGGCGGGTCCCCGTCTGCGCGCTGTGATTGGCGCGCCGGAACGCCACGTGGTCTGCGGCGCCAGGGAGTCTACCAGTGCCGCTGCTGCTACGTGCTGTTACTATGGCGACGTGCGTGGGAACGCCCGGCCCAACAGCGTGGCGAACGAAATGTATCAATTTTTGATGCGTGTCAACAAAGCCATGGGGCGTAAAGAACCCTTGAATTATGCTTCGCGCTTGGCACAATAATATTAATTCTCATATGCAAAAACGTTAGTTCGACTCTGAATATTACCACGAGTCTTCCGTCAGCAACAACAAACGAACGCCTGAATCTATACACGTACACTCGAATAGAGAACCTAGATAATACTAGTAACGTTAGTAGATTATACATATAGTCGGTAAAGATCGGAACTGTAACGAAGATAGGCGAATATAAATTTGTCACATAGACACCAATCACAGAGCCTCGGTTATAGTCGGTGAAGATCGTGTTTGTAACGAAGACGGGCGAAATCATTGGAGCAGCCCAGCTAGACTGTTGGCGCCGACGGCAGGGGCGGCAACTTCTTCAAAGGGAAACGCCTGTCGATCAAGTATAATATGTGCGTGTGGCTATGGGAAAATGCCTCGCTCTAAAATGTATCACGTAGTTCTGAATCGATAATCACAAACAGCAAGGAGCTTCTACAACATATAGCGTCCTTGCAAACAGGGAAAATATCAAACTTCGTTATTTTTGGCCACAGAGTCGAAGCATTTAAAGCTTAAAATTTTAAAAAGTGGTTTCTTCGGCGAAGTCATGCCTTGCAGAAAATGTTGACGATACACATTACGTGTTCGACCGCAGGTCATTGACCTCCAGCTTGCGTTGTTCCAGCGGAGAAGAGCGTCTGGCAGTTTTTATAATAGCGTCAGATTTGTTTGTTAAATCATACACAGGCATTCATGCATCTATCATTCTTCCAACTAGTTCGTAGTTATGTGAGATGTTTATTGGAATCACACGGATCGGAACAAACTCAGCGTATCAAATAGTAAACATCAATCGCCCAAGCACAGCCGTGGCAGCGTGGACCCGCCGCGCTGATAATCCCCGGTATTGTCCACAAATTATCAACAAATACGTGAAAATGAGGTGGAATAAGTGTCATGTAAATCTCAGAATACAAAGGCTGCTCATTAACGACCGAAATCTTGCGAAAGATTTCTTACGCAGAAGAAGTTTCGCAGCGGCGTTTCCATTACCAGTGGACAGTTCTGCGAAATTCTGCGGGACGTCCCGCAATCTTACGCACGGCCTTCCGCAATCTTACGCACGGCCTTCCGCAATATTTCGCACGGCCTTCCGCAATATTCCGCACGGCCTTCCGCAATATTCCGCACGGCGTTTCGCGATATACCGCAGGACGTACCGCGGTATTTCGCAGAACGTCCCGCGAAAACTGATGCGTATTTCGTGGCCTGTGCTGTAGGCTATCTGGAAAAAAATTTATGATAGTTTGCTGCAAAAAATCTTTGCTGGCTTCTTGACCATCATAAATGATTACAAATATCTTTGACTAAAAATATATAGAAGATACATAGAAGATAGTGAACTAGCCCTTTTTCCTAACAGAATTTGAAACCGTCCAGTACCATAAGGATACTTATGGAAAAGAAATAAACTTAAAGTTGTTTGGAATGAACCCAAGAAGCTAAAGAAACTCAATCATGTGTCTTGGCATTCTTCCAACTCAGCTGGAGGTCAGAGGTCAGATTTGTGAGTGCAGTGGCAGATGGGATAGATCAGAGATGATAGCCCTAACAATGATAACCATAATAAGAGCAACTTGACTGAAGCGTCCGCCTTTGTTTATGCTGGGTGGTCCTGTCATTGCTGCCTACTCTTCCCAGGCTGCTAGTGGGGTCAAGGGTTCTAATGGTGGGGTCAAACTGACACAATCATTCCAGCAGGTTTGTTATACTGCCATATTCTCTGACCAGGAGGAAAAGTTTCTGTGATCCTAATAGGAAAAGCATAGCCGTTAATGACCATCATTATGATAATTAAAGGGTTCATCAAAAGTATTAACCAACAGATGACTCTAATAGAAAGACTGTGTATTTTGTTATCAAACCTGTATCGTTGTGCCTGAAGAGAATGTAAAAATCTGGCAGTTCAACATAGTATCTGGGATATCTGCATTGGTATAGCCGGTATAGCCGCCATTTGGCATAACACACCAGCTTTAACACACCAGCAGATGTTATCATAATATACTACTCAAACTCAGAAATTGTATTAGTTTTGCTAGATTTATAAAATATAAGTTGGAATAAATGTCTCATAAAATAATATTGAAATGAAAAGAAATGCTTAATTGATTCAATTTGACTGACAGGAAGGTCAATATAAAAGTGCAGTACTTGTTCTGTAAACAGGTCTCATTGTTGGCAGATTTTGTTAAGATGTCACATTCCATGTTTGTACCAATGCATAGGTTATAGATGTGCAGCAGCATGCAGGCCGGTCTGTAACATTGCAGGCTGACCAGAACTCATCAATTGTCCAAAGGACTTGTCACATTCCGGGCCTTCAATGAGGAGTGTGTTTGATTCACAACATCTTTGTAAAAATCTGGCAACTATGTACAGTTTTCAGGCTGTATAATATGACAAGAGCAGGTTTCAGTAGATAAAAATTGAAAAAAAAATTTGTATGAAGCTTTTAGTTATGATAATGAAAAGATATCATTCACCTAAGGCTTAGCAAAGCTATATGAAACATCATGGTATAATTATCATATGTGTAAACACTTTAAGACTGCTGTGCAGGGCACCACAAGGCCTGTTGTCTTCTTGAAATATTTTCCCATGGTTTTGCTTTTGGTAGGGCTGATTTTGGTCCATCTTATGGCTAGTTGTGTGGGTGGACATGGGAAAACACACCTTTATTTTCCCCCAGATATCTGTAGCATGTCTGTGTACACACATGGTAGCCAGTCGTTTCCTGTCTAAAATAACATTAATAATGTTATGTAGTAAAGGAATTGAGTGAGTGAGAAGTTAGTGAGATAATATAAGAGGGCCTGCAAGGGGGAGTAGTGATTACGAATTACGCAAAATTTTCGCCGCCTATTACGAATTACGTCAAAGTCTCAGAGCTGATTACGACTTTACGATTTGCGGCTAGTGCCCAATTACGAATTATGCTGATTTTTACGGAGGCTGCCTATGAATTACGAAGTCTAAAACGGCCTGATTATGCCTTACGAAAAAGGGCTTTCGGGCCCTCATATAATGCTCATGAACACATCTTGCAAATTGAAAAAAATCTGAGCATCTCATATTTTCAAAGGATTGTTGAGTAGAAGGCTGGGTATGAAAAAATGACCTGCCAGTACAAAAAGGTTTACAGTTTTATGAATCATTTCTGCTGAAGTATGAGTGACTATATATGATTTTAAAGATATAAATTTTAGATAAAGATGCCCTATTAATTAAGTATGACGACTCTGTATTTGTTGTTTTTATGGATAGACATGTATGTCTGGAGGCAGTGTAGACAAAGTTTCAGTCTTTGACTTTGTATGATTTTCAAGGTGACCAGACTGTTTCAAAATCACATATGAGAAGGTCAAAGGTCAAAAGACATGCAGCCAACCCGAAAGACAATATGGGTTCAATCAATAGCATGTGCTGGTCTGGGGTTTAAATCATGTCTATAATAAAGATTGACTGAAGTCAATCCTGGCTTTGCTGCATGTCCTGTTATGGCCCGAAGGCTGTCAAGTTCAAAGCTATGCTGCAGGGAGGGGTTCCGTGTTGTTGTTGCCTAGTCAGCAGGAAAGTTGACAGGTGCAGGTGTGTGGGGGTCCTGTCAGCAGCGGAGGATGAGGTTTCCCAACTAGCATGAGTCTATGGAGCACCAAACTTTCCCAAGGTAGGTCTGGAGATCATGTTGGACTGTCACAAAAATGTGATGGACCTATGATGAAAGAGAGCATTACTATTTGTAACTACGACCTACTTTCTGGACAAGCTTCTAAATTATTTCAATAGCACATGCTCAATCTGTAATCTTATTTTCCAACTGGTAGGTTATTAGAATGTCAAAGCAAGTCATCATTTTTGTAAAATATACAATGGACCTTCTGCATTACTGGAACGTTATACCATGAAACTGCTTTTTTTTACTTGCTGTTCTACAAGCACAATCAGTAATGTTATATACCTTTGTTATTATCTTAATACATTCTTACCAGTGGCAGTAATGTTGGATCAGACTTGACACGGGTCCCGCGCAGCCAACCAAAGACAACTAGTTTCTGCCGCTGTGACATGTGTTCTGGGTAATTATAAAATGCTGCTGATAGTTGCCGGGCCAACTGGAAACATGCCCCTGCCAGGGTGAAAATGTTTTCAAGGAGTCATAGGCAGGGATAAGTGGGGTGAAATGTCCAACATCATAATTACTGAAGTTAGAAAAAGTTTTGCTGATAGACTGGATATTCCTTTGTTATTTTCCGGTAAGGCCACACCAATTTATTTCCTTGGTTAACGGATTCGCCGCTTCGTTTTTTTGCCAAAATGAAATAAAAATAAAAAACAGAACAAAAATCCATACTCTCGGGTCCCGAATTGGGGCCCCAAAATCCACCCCGAACGTTGTAATTTTTCAAAATTTGGGCATAGTTAACAGCGTTAAAAAGCAAAAGTACCGAAGTAACGGGTTCCTTTCTCAGCACTCGGTATACAGAGGTGAGGCGGCTTCCGTCCTAGATCTCCAGTGCCGAAGGTACGTCAACACTTGGTGTCCAGTGTCGGCGGCTTCAGCACTGGAAACTCTAAATCGGCAAATCAAACCTTGTCTTTAGAAAGGGTACCGAGATGCTGCCTTTGAACTCTAACACTTATATTTTTGAGATCGTACCGCCCGGGAAGCAAATTATAATCGGCACGACAAGGTGATCGGCAGGACAATACTGCAAGGCTCCGATCCTCACATTTTTACAGACATAGACTTGGCCTACGATACTGTACTGTACGCCGCGCGGCCGACGTAAGCACCAGAAGCCCCAGTGCCGAAATGATTTGAGAACTCGGCTCCCAGCGCCAAGAGTCACCGAGCACTGGAACGATCCAGTGAGGAATCCGTTACTTAGGGACTTCGGCACTTGCTATCCAGTGGTGAACGACCTCCGAGCACTGGTAGCGAGTGCCGAGTTGAATTGAACACTGGCTATCCAGTGGTGAACGGCCTCCGAGCGCTGGTTATCCAGTGCTGAACGGCCTCCGAGCTCTGGCAAACGAGTGCTGAGTGGAAGTTAGCACCGGAAAACGAGTGCCGAGTCAAGATTCAGCTCTGGAATTCCAGACCTGACGGTGTTTCAGCACTGGAACAAAGCCGTTTCTGCACTAGAATTCCAGTGCGGAGCTTTCTTCCGCACAGGGCCCCGAGTGCCGACGCCACTTTCCCCGTAAGTTCCGCACTGGGCGGCCAGTGAGGAACCCGTTACTTCGGTACCCTTGCCGTTAAAAATACATTGCTTCAATGCAGAAACATTTTTCTGAGTGCAATTTGTTCGGAAAGCTAGGTTGCCTCTTCAAAAGTTCGTCAAAAAAAAAATTCTTCTGATATAGAACTCGCCCCCCACCCCCTTTGCACATGTCACCATTCATGGCACAAAACTTCACTGACGACAGTCAAACGTACGGGATTTACTAAGTCATCGTGCCTGTAACAACATATCATCTCCCTTTTAGATATATATTATATTTCATTTAGAAACACGTATTGTGTCGGAAACATGTGCTAGTAACGGGCGTTAAAAGTAATGGGCCGAACGTATAAACTCGGCCTGGGCGGCACATGCACACACACCTTCAAAACGATCTTTTTTCCAGGAAATATGTAAAAATAACACGACATAACAATGTATTCTGACATCACAAACTGTATTACTCTCAAAAAGTACAAAATCCTACCACAAACATGGGATTTGGCAAAGTAAAAAGTCCTCCATACATGTACATGTAAGTCCATTCACCAAAGCAACTTTCTGACGGTCGGAAGAGTCCACTTCGAGTAGGGGGAAACAGTTTCTTTTAATTATAGAAATTACTCTGTGAAAAATACTACATGTGCATGTGGCATTCTAACAAAGTTAGATCTTACTTAGATACCTATAAACAGGAGTACAGTTGCAAATAATGCATCAATTATTACATCTAAATTTTTTAATAAAATGGTTCCCCCTACAAATAAAAATCCCCATACATCAAAGACTTTATAGTGAAACCCTAGACCATTGAATTTGTGGCAACTTGAAGAGTGTGTCAATGTGGCTATTTGTTTGAATGATGGCTATGTATAATGTAGCTGTAGCATACCTAAAGTGTATAATGGGAAATATAAAATGTATGGTAGTACCGGTAGTATTTGGGAATTGGGAAAAGATAAAAAAAGAAATAAAATATCTGTAAAAGTAGTTAATTCTTTTGCCAATAACTTTTACACATTCCTGGAAATTTGTCTAAAGCATATATTTAGGATATTGTAAATTTCAAGCTCTAAATAACTTCCATATCAGCCAGACACAATAGAATGCCCAGCCCAGTGGTAAGCTGTGTGCCCTGAACTGTAAGAAAACAATGGGATCTGAACAGAGCACCCTGATTTAAACCACTCTTTGGAACTTTGAAAGATGAATAAAAGTGAAACCAGTTGGATGGGAGTCTTGTCAACTGACAGTTTGTTGTTCATACAGTAAAGATGTAACTTAACTTAATGGATTGCTTACTACATGGCTGTATGGCAGGTGGTCTCAAATTTTTATTTTTATTTTTATTTCGCCCGCCCGCTCCATTTTTTTTCTAGAAAAATCCGTTAACCAAGAAATTAAATTGGTGTGGCCTAATAGGCAATTTGTTTTCATCCTACCAGCAGTAATCATACATCAAGTTCCTTTTCACAGTTATCAAGTCATATTTTGTTCCTTTTTGTGTTTGATCTCTAGCAGATCAAATTGAAGTGTTTTGGTGTTTTGGACATCAGATGATACACATACAGAAATTGGTTTATGTAGTAACGATTGGTTACGATTTGTATTTCAGGTAGCAATTTTATTCTTATCTTGAAAGTTCATCTGTGTATGTAGAAGTCATTATGATACAAGTTTGAACTGCAATATCCAACACAATGTAATATCCAACACAATGTTGAAGCAATGCAATTGTGTCGGATATTGCAGTTCAAACTTGTTTCATGATTTTGTTCTTTGTAGATGGTTACAAAATGTCTATTAGTACTTGTGAATGCCCCAGTCCCCAGCATCAGCAGACTGCTGACTGCCTGGAGTGGGTGCAGAAGTGTGAGTGTGTTATCTCTGCCCTGATCGCAGCAGCCATGCTAATAGGAAGTTGTTGATAAAGGTGTGGGTCAGAGGTCGCCAGAGGGAAACATTTGGATGTCCTTAGCTGGGATGGAAGCTGACAGGAGGTGGAGTTGTTTACTGCCAGCTGTTCTTGTTTATTTTGTTCCTGTCTGGCTACTTATTTTGTTTATTCGAGTCCAGTTGTGTTGTTTTGGCTGTCCCTGTAATTAAAAAAAAAAGGAAGGCACTGAATCTCTTTCTGCTGAACTGAGAGAGTTCCTAAGATGTGCAGTATTGTGTGGCCTACTCTTTTGTAACAGTGTGGTTCTTTTGACTCTCAGGTAGACACAAAGTACAGTACTGTAGTCATCAGTTCCTCAGCTAATAACCCCTAGAAGCCAGATGTGATATTATTACATTGCTTCCACATTAGATGATTAATGTAGACATTGAAGCACTTAACTTTTGATGTTTGGGAACCCTTAACCTCTGCCAAATATTTACAAAGATTTCAAACAAAAATGGTCAGTCACAAATGTAGGCAGACTACAAAGCAACAAGCCCCAATGTGTATGTAGCTTCTAGTTCTGACATCCAAACTTGTGGTGTAGTTGCTGGACTGTGAAATATCATGTATGATTACTTGTGAGTAAGCTGCCCTCCAGCTTAAAGTCAATTTGTGAAAGTCTTAGTGCTATGAAATTATGATTTAGGCGAGAAATGATTTCTATGTGCAATGACCTAGGAGGTATCTGACTTACAGTTTTGCCTTTATCCCCTCCCCAGGCCTTTGGACGATACTGTTTGCTACAGTTATTATCAATAGTCTGTGCCATAGCCACAGTTGACAGAAACAGATGTACAAATTAGTACTATACCTTATTTAAATGTATTTAATTTGTCAGACATTTTCAGTGAATCAGTGTGTGCATGAAAGAGGGCCTGCATGGTGGGCCCGGACAACGCTCAACGCTAAATTTTGAGAGCCGACTACGTATTACGCTGAATTCAGGAAGCCTCCCCATCGCGTCTTATAATAAATTCCTGGGAGCTGCAGCGCATTATGTAGAATCAAAATGGTGAATTACGCTCTACGCAAAATACGCCTATTATGGTACTCTGTACGTTGAATTAGAGCGGTCTGTCTATGCTCTAGGTAGAATTAGAATGGCCGATTACGCTCTATGGAAAAAGGGCATGGGGGAAGGGCCCACGAAAAGCGTAGGTTTGCGTCTCCGGCATCTGGTCCTGATTTCTCCAAACTGTCTGCCACCCCATGAGGGAATTACTCTGGTCCAGGTTCCCCTCCCACAACTCTCCCTCCCAGGGTGCCCAGGTGTGGCCAACATTTTTCAACCAAATCAGCAAATTATAAACCGACCCTCACTGTCATGGCTGTGAGAGTAGAGGATGGGTGGCCGGACAACTCTTCCTAATCTGCAGTCTGGCAGCTGAGAATAGTTTTTACTTTGGAGAAGTGAAGTTAAAGGTTGCCGAGATGCACCTGGGATTGTTCCAATGAAAATAACTTATTGAGACGTCAAGTAAAACAATCAGGTTCCCCGAGTTGTCTAGTTGAAAGAAGTATATATAAAGTACAATGTAGAACATTCTTTATTTCCCCATCCCATTTGTTTGTTGAAAAATTGGAGAAAATCATATTCTAAAAGAAAGAAAAAAAAAAATTTTCTGTAATAGATTCTCCGTGATATTTATATTCTGTAACTCAAGTCTTTGTTTGAAAATCAAACAATAGGTAAAATGTGAGACATTGTTAGATATGTTGGACAGTAATATACAGTAGTACTTGCACACCTTCATCTCTATCTACAGTTACTTTGAGTAAAAGCTCATCCAACTAACAAGTGTGTATATTAAAGAAGCTCCAAGCTTTTCCTTACTTTAGAGGCTACTTGGGTGAGCAGCTAAATGCAGAAGTGAAAGTTGATCAAGTTTCTCTATACCGCTCTAATTTCACAACACACAGGCTGTGAATGAACCCTTCACAAACACCTCTAAAGTCTGTTTGTAAATTTTGGTTTCCTTTAGGCAGAGACGGGCTCTGTGCCTTTTCTAAAAAATTACAGTATGCATTTTTACGTCGATGAAGGTTAGACATCCAGGTAATACGATACGCCAAAAAGTAGTTACTCAAGCAACTGGATATGATTTTTTTGACGTTTCAAAATCATATCT
>NW_017804165.1:198238-204106 GCF_001625305.1 Branchiostoma belcheri | reverse complement strand
GACGTTTTCAAAATCATATCTAGTTGCTTGAGTAACTACTTTTTGGCGTATAGTATGCATTTTTGTTAAGAAAGAAAGTGATCATAAATCTTATGTTGGGAGCAGCAGGTGCTTCAGTGTAGAACTAAGGATCTCAGTTCAGTCTGACAACTTTGGTATTTTGGTCATCTAAAATGATTTATTGTTCAGCATCTATCATTGAGTGTTGGTGATATATTTTATTGTGGTATTAACTAGACATTTGGCAGATCAAGAAATTAATTGAAACACAGACTGGTGTACATTATACCTTGTATATGATAATTTATTGATATTCATAGAAATGTTTATGAGCTACCACATAATTGTGAAATATGTATGTTTTTGTAAAGGGAAGATGAAGAAAAGACAAGGTAGACTATTGCATGTTTTTAATGTTCACTACAGTCTGTTTATGAATAACAGCAGAATTTGTCCCCACGCCTGCACCACACCCACCCAGCATTACCATAACTAACCTCCAGTAACAGGTCTCCCAACAGTTGTCACTGATGCCCCTCGCTGACCTGCGTCAGCAGTTGTTTGTTGTTTTTGCCTGTGTTTTTCTATATTTATTCAGCATGATGGGAGCAGGGCAGGCTGTAGTAAATTTTTAGGGAGGGTGAGGGATCTATTTTTGTAGCAGGCCTGACACGAGGTCTGCTGTTGCCAGTCTGTCTGCCACAACTGCTCTTGTGTGGACACATCACATCCATAACTAATAAAACAACTGCACGGAGAGTCATTTGGAATTGGCATTGACTCATATGTCCCATACCAAATATCTAAACATTTGAAGGGGGATGTTAGATTTTCAGTTCCATATTATACATGTGCTGTAATATGTATCTTTGCCCTACTTGGCAATCCACTATCTTCAAGTTCTATATACATTGTGTTATATATAAGTTTGTATATGCAAAATATTGTTGCTGACTCCTGAAGTGTGATTTTTTTTCCTGTAGATTTCATTAGTTTCAAGTGATGATTTCAGCAGTTAGATAGAATAGAGAGCAAGTGATATTTATTGTACAAGAGTTGAGCATGTTCTCTTCTTTTACAAGAAAAATTCTAAAATCTTCCAAAAAGATAGAACTTACAAGAGCCCACAAGGATATAAATATTTCTGTAAGTTCAATAGGTTTTGAATATGAGTTTTGGTAATGTGAAAGATTCTATGCTCTGTGTAGTGTTGCCATTTCATAGCTATGTTCTGTTAGTTCGAATTAAAGAAAACAAGAGACAATGAGTTTCACATCTGTAGTGTCATAATTTTTTCACCCAGAGAGGAGAGATATCTATTTTTGTACCCAGGCCTCTCCGTTAATCACAATATTTTGACTACTTGCACAAAATTTGTCACGCGACTGCCTGCTGTGTGAACAATGCCTCGTATTGTACGAAACTGACGTTGGCTCGTCTGGATAATGCTTAAATGTGGCATAATAAGAAGCATATACTACAGAAGACAATTAGGAATAAGTCATTTTGTGTGGTAGTATAATTGTTGGCAGTGTTTTGACTAGGGGATGAAGGCACATCTGTTGTACAGTCATTAATAAGGTGGTAATAGGCAAAGCAAAGACAGGGTTTCAGTTATTAAACATCTAAAAAGTTGTGTCACATGTTCTGACCTTACTTGTTACCAGTGTGTGGTCTTCTCTTTGGCGATTATTCTACTTGTCTACTTTTGTTGTAGGAAAGTTGAGAATGTAACCAGAAAGTAGGAGTGTGTGCCAGGTTATCATTCTTGCCACTTGCATTATGAATACAACTTTTGTAATTTTGGGAAGTCTGATCAGTTAGGCAAAACTGGTAACAACTAACATTGGTGTATAAAAGTATAGCACAAGTGAGGTACATTGTCATCCTTTGACCCCTTACAATAATATGAAATCAACAAGGAAAAAATAAAAACCTAAATTCTACAGTAATGTAGAGTGCATTATATAAAACTGTACGGTGGCATTACATGTCAGACAATAAGATGGACTTAGTGAATCATTCCATGACACAGTGCTAATATCTGCTTCATATATGTGACATTAGCTGCCAACTGTGATGTTTTTAATCAAGATATACTGAATATGACATAAAAATGCTGATACTTCTGGTATTGAATGTATTAACATAAATTTTTGTTTTATTTCATTTCTTTGCCCTACTGTATTAAAAGCTCACACAAACTTTAAATAAGTGCAGCCACAGATACATAAATCACTTATAATTAAAGTTTCCCTGTATGAATATGAGGATTAAAGGTTAAAGTACTTGTTCAATCGGATAAGCCCTGCTATGAGACCTTTCATACTTGCTGTTTCCAAGTGTCTCACCCCTGTACAATATGGTAGTAAGGACCGGGGTTATCCCAGGTTAGCGGTTTCACCTTCTCATGAATGGTGTCATCAGAGAGGAGACAGTCCATGATTTAGGGCTGCAAATAGAAAGTAGATTGAAACAGATGAGGCATTGTTGGGAAGGGTAAACCTTTGGAACTTTGTGTCAAATCCTCCAACTTTTGTTACAATGTAGCTTGTTTAGCAGGGAGTCCGAGGCTGTTAGTTTTTCATGCGGTAGAAAGGGCTAATTTTTCAGTAGGCGGCCACATGACCATGTCAGGACCTTGGGATATGGGCACATTGTGTACACTGATGAAGATCAATGGATGGTGGGGAAGAAGCAAAGATTTATGACAATGCTGCATGTTAAAGTGATACACGGTGCATTGGGAGAGAAAATTGCTGCCAAAGAGGTCGTTAATTCCAAGTTTTTATAAAATGTTAGGAAGCTAGATCACTGGTTTCCCAACTATCTTGTAGTGAGCAGAGTTCTAACCAAAAATCAAAGCTATGTAACAGTATGTGTCAACACAACATAATTTTTTTATTATGCAATTCAAACTGATAATCCAAAATGTATAAATGCTATTGAATATGGTATCATCATGTTTTCCTTTTTTTATAGTAAGTGTTTACTTGTCAACTGAGTATATTTAGCTAACTATATGAGCATGTGAATGATCACTGTTATTGATCCTTGTAAAGGAACATTGAGAAGATAACATATGTCATCGTGTAAATTTGTCCGGTGACATGCATGTGACATACATGTATGCCTGGACTAAAGACAGCCCTGGACAACTGGGAAGGCTACTATAGGGACAGACCAGAAGGATTCATAGGGGGGTTGAAAAAAAAGTGGTACAAAAGTTGTAGAGAGCACTCTAAGAAGGATGCACAAGAAAGGCTGAAAAGTATGCATTCAGAAAAGAAGAAAATTTGCACAAATTGTTGACCAAATATTCCTCGTACATACCACAGAGTATTGAAAGAATTCTAAAAAATATTTGAATATTCAACATGGTTGGCTGTAGCTAATCCTTCAAGCACAAGGTCATTGGTTGTCAATGGTAGCCAGATATGATAAGTTGGGAAGAGACTGAGCCAGTTGGGCCTCTGGCCAAATACCAGACCACATACACAAGTTGGAAGCAAGCTATTATATCACTAATGTGTCTTTAGACACATACTAGATGTATAGATGCACAATACTTTCAAAACTGGCCAGTGATATTTCAGAGTAGCTGTGAGAAAAGGTGTAGTGACAGGTATGTGAAACTTTTTTTTTTATATTTAAAAAAAAGAGAAGGTATGGTGTTACGTTTGAGCTAAAGTAACTATGACACTTTGCCTTTCAATGACATTTCCCCTACAAATTAAATGTAATTAGAATTTCACAAATAGTAAGAATGGTCATGTCATTAGCCATATTGAGTTTCTAAAAGGCCCTGTCAGAATTTAAAAATAAAAATTTAAAAATTTAATCTAAAAATAAAAACAGGAAAAGATAAGGGAGCAGGAGGTACTTTGGCAAATGTAATGCAAATACAGTAGGAATAGGTATGATAAAGGTACAACTAAATTAACGTTTAGATTTAATTTTAGGATCTTTCTTTTCTGCATTTCTGCACTTGCTCCAGGCAGTAACTGAATACTTCAAAAGCTTTCTTTCTTTTCTATTTTGAAATGATTTTTGATTTCTATTTTGTAAATCCTGTCAGTGTGGTGGAATTTGTATGAAAGTCACATCAGTTTTTTTATAAAAGATCCCATGAAAATATGATCAAGGAGGTTTAAAATCAATAAAAATCAATACAACATTTTTTATGATGTTGTCAGAGTAAAAGTGCCTTTTGGTTTACAAGGTCTAGGTCAACACTTGTTCCTTGATTACTTCTGTATAAGGCCGGGGTTTTGAGGGCTTGAATATTAATATCACAGTTCAAGAGGAGTGTATAATAAATTCTGCTCAGATTAGAATGTGGGTCAGCGGCTGCCAAGGTTGTGAAAACATGCATAGCGATGTGATATGCTGGATCAGATCACTGGCCAAGGTGACCCAACTTCAGTATGTCCATTGTAAGTATAAGTTTCAGCTTTAGTACCAACACTATTCCATGCACTTGTAGTATAAAAAAAGCTGTAAAGATACTAATGAGTAGGTAGTAAATCTGTTACGGTACAGTTGTCATCTTGGGATGATTTATTATTGCACTGCTATATTTGAAATTTCTAAAGAGATTTCTACGTTTAGTAAATCATTTGATTTAGAAATGTATCTGCAAAAATTCCTGGTATCAACAGGCTTTCAATAGTTGATTTTCAAGAGTGCAAACATTTGTTCTTATTTTAAGCACATCTGTTTATTTGTTGTGAGTAGTTAATTTTGGGAGAAGAACAAATCAAAAACATGGTCTGCAGACTCAGATCCAGTTACCAGATTGGGAAATATTTATTGCAGTGGCTTCCAACTGAATTCTGGGAATATGACCAAGTACCCCGAGGCAAATATATGTGATAGTTTGTTCCGTTGGGGAATATATGGTAGCTGTAAGTTGGATATCAGAATGCCATTAGTTGGTGTGGTAGGTGTACTTTGGTTACATACCAAGGACTGCCCCCTTGTTCCCATGAATTATGTCAGAAAAATGGCATATATCAAGTTCGAACCATAGTTTTTCAGTGATGACACACAGAAATGGACATGTACAAATTGACCCAATACTGATGTTCCATCATGTAATACCCCACACAACAGTGTAATGTCACATTTGATATGTTGTCAGGTAGATTATCCACCTGTTTTACCACTCCTCATACATAACAGGAGCGATAAAGTTTCATGGAAAGCAACACCTTTCCTCGGCTTAGGAGGCTAGGTATATGGTTTCTTTGTCAGTTTATATATCAAAACATGAAAAATTATCAAACCACAATGTTCTTAGGTTTCAAGGGTCCCCCATTATATCACTTTTTGGGAAATCCCAGCCTGATATGTTTCTGATAATGGATGACGTGTAGCAAAGTGGGGAAGATTATCCCTGTTTGCAGGCAGGGTTTCCAGAAAACTGGGACCTTGTAATGCTAGACTTGCAGAGTGGGAGGGGATGGGTCCTGTTACAAGGTGGGAATATCACTTTTTGAAATCCTTCGGGACCAAGAAGTCATAAACTTTGTGGTTTCCTGTCCTTAATGGCTTATGGAGCTATATCTTGACTTAATGTATCTACTGGGCAATGATATACTGCATGAAAGAAGCTAAACTGGGTCTCAGGGTGTTGGAAGGAGGTTTGTAACTGTTTGTATCATTCAGTTCACTTTAGACATTACCACAGGTAAAGAAAAGTGCTGAAAATGATCATGTCCAATTAAATTAGTTATCCATCACTCAACCAACCAACCAGCCCAAACCAAAACTTCCAACCACCCATCTAACCAACCAACCAACCAACCACCCATCTAACCAACCAACCAACCAACCAACCAACCAACCAACCAACCCAACCCAACC
>NW_017804165.1:195677-198218 GCF_001625305.1 Branchiostoma belcheri | reverse complement strand
TTCTTCTCCTTTCCACAAAGGGATAGCCAAGGGACCAGCCATTTGTGCTGTGACAGAAATAGCTCTAATACAAAATAGATAAACTTCATAAAGCATGTAGAAGGCCATTTATGTTCAACATGCAACCTGTGGAAATTGTTATAACTGTTAGAGTATAAAGTGCTGTTAAATTGCAAAGCAGTTGCTGAACCCAAGTTTGTACTGGGGGATGGAACAAAAAGGATTGGGGGGTGGGGGATGGGCTGAAATTTTAGGTACAAATCCTGCTAATGAATCCCATATCCAATACAATGTTGGTGTTAGGAGAACAGTATTTTTAAAGTAATTTTACATCTTTTTTGTCCTGTTGCAGATTAGTTTGCAAAATGTGTCAGACAATTGGTCATATGTGTCTTAATTACCTTCGCCAAGAAGGTTATGTTTTCAGAGGCGTTCGTGTGTGTGTGTGTGTGTCTGTAAACACGATAACTTGAGAAGGCTTAAATGGATTGACTTCATATTTGGTAGGTGGGTAGGTCTTGATGAGACCTCGAAATGATTAGATTTTGGGCCGCCTAGCGGCTTCTAATGGTACTGCAGCTGAACTTCCGGTTTTGATATCTCGTGATCTGGACAAGCTGGGGTGACGAAATTTTAATAGTAGGTAGGCCTTGTGCTCAGGAAGAAGTGACGCAAGTTTGGGCCCCCTAGCGGCTTGCTCAGGAACTACAGGGACATTTCTTTGAAATTATTCAAAAGAGGATAATTCAAGAACCGGTGGACGGATCTTCATGATTTTTGGTATGTAGGTAGCTTATGTGACGCTTGACATAATTATGTGACAATTATGCAAATCTGGATGTAATTTGCATAATTAATGAGGAAATTCTATAAATCAGCTGCATTACATTATAGGACTATTCAAGCTTGTGACATGTGAAATTGAGAATGAGAGAAACACAGGCAGATATTGATTATGTAAATTTACACTTGATTTGCATAATTATTGAGAAAATGTTATAATTCCATAATGGTTACTGCCTGGAACTTTATACTTGGGGTATTTAAAAGTTAAGTGAAGCTGAACATCATTAAACATAACTTATTCAAATAAGGACCTCATTTGCATAATTTATGAGGAAATGATAGAATGGCTTTCTTTATTAAGATAAAACTGTCTTTTGATGGAGAATATGATCAACTGATATAATTTATGCAAATGAGGATGCTATTTGCATAATCAGGAGGAATCATGATCAGCTTTGTCAGTCATAAAGATTAACATCATTTGGCGAAGGTATGAGATCGTGGGACTCTAGTTTTTTGTATCAGTTTATTCACAGTTTATTGATATGATTCAGTAGCATTTGTTATAGGATGAAGAACTCAATCTCCTGGATTTATTTGATTTTTGTAACTTATTGATCCATGGCATTGAAGTTGTGTAATTACAGTCTATTATATATTAATATTTTCTTAAGTATTTATTGCATTAATTGTTGACAAGATATCTTTCTTAACACTAAAGTCATTTTTCTCTTTCTTCCCCCATGATGTGGCCCATTGCTGCTTCCCTTCTGCTGAAATCGACATCTTGACTTGATGACTGATGCCTGCACTACGGATGCATGAAAATTCACAGGTACGTCTCATAATCTCATTCAAGTAAAAATCATAATATCATACAGTGATCATATTGTTTGACCAAAATTAACTTTTGAAAAAAAAAGTAACTCTCAAATGTGCAAGTATCAGTACTATGCATCATATTTGTCCCCCATTTATTCGTTTGGTACAGATATCGAAATAAAGTTCTTGATCATATCAAGTAGAATTAGTGCTGACTTGGCCAGATGAGAAGGTTAACCTTCACATTCTCACCAGTGTGCCTATGGCAACTTGTTGCATTGAGGCTGAGAAGTAGATTTTAAGATTATGTCCAACATAGTTGCTGACTGTACCGGTAACATGTAGCACTGTTCCCTCCCTGTGAGTGTAAGTTTTGCAGTTATTATAACACTGGACCTAAAAAAATGGTATACAGTGTATGTATGTTCGTGTGCTGATATCGGTAAGGTTGGACAGTTTACGATTTTGAGCAGTTATCTTTTACCATAAGTGGCTTCCCCATGTGCAGGATACTCCCTGCTATGAGCCGCTAAGGTTGACTTCACTCCCAAATCTAATGCATTAAACATATTTTAAACTAACTAATTAAGTTTGCCCAGTCTCAAGTATTCAATGATAGTTGGTAAGATGTGATGGACAGAGAGTCAGGATGGTATTGACTCTTGACTAGACCAATAGACCAATACTAGCTAGACTAAAAGAAACTTCTACATATATATGAAGTGGACTCAATTTGTGTGGGAGGAAGGTATGCAGAAGTAGCAACCTTGACCCACATCACCACTCAAACGTTACCTTAACTTAACAGCATGGTTCTATTTGTGCCACATTACCTGAAGTCTGGAGTTAACAATACAAGTTGGTAGGTTCTCCATTGGGCATTGAAGAAGTATTTCTTTAATGTGCAGCATTTTGTCTAAAAGATGTCTTCTC
>NW_017804165.1:137981-195657 GCF_001625305.1 Branchiostoma belcheri | reverse complement strand
ACCAACCAACCAACCAACCAACCAACCAACCCACCAACCAACCAACCAACCCACCAACCAACCAACCCACCAACCCAAACCAACCAACCAACCAACTAACCAGTGAATCCTACACTACCCTACCCAACCCAACCCAACCAACCCATATTCGATATTGACTAACTTCTTTTTACAAAAGGACATGTAATGAAAGTGAGGGCCCGTTGAAAATGTTATCATTCTGGGAAACCACCTGGTGACCAGAAGTCTTTCCTTCTACTTATTTTCTTTCCAAGTACATGTATATTCTTTCATTTATTTCTGAGAAACTGGCTGCCTTGACCAGAAACCTGTTTGTTGGTTTTTCCTTTGTTTGATGCCTTTACAGTGGAGAGGTGGGGAGGTCTTCCCACTATCTGACGTCTTTAGGTCGTTATTTATAACGAAAATCATGAACTGCTACCACATGAGTCAACACTAACTAGTCCTCAGGTGACAGAGAAGTCTGGAGTTACCTGGCAATAAATGTTCACAAAGACAGAGAAAGTGGCTCAGTTTTCTTTTTGGACAGTGTTCTTGTCAATTCTCTGTACTTGCCTACAGTTCCTGAGAGGTGTTCTGCTTGGCCTTGGTCAATTTTCAAGACTATCTAGGCTATTTAAGAACCAGTAGTAGTGACTGATGTTATACTTGTGACAAATTCTCAGAAGAAGATGAAATAACAGTTGTCAGATTTCTTGTTATTCACATTTTAACATGTGGTAACTTTCTATTAAAAGAAAAGTTTATGTGTGTTAGGGGTTCGATGGCTTGGCACTGGATAGCCTAGACTTAAGAATAGTTGGATATACATGTGTGTATATGCATGTAGCTCTGCTATTTTGTGGAACCACAAGTTGGGAGTGGTAGGCTGGAGTGGTGAGGGGACTGGGAACAGTGGTTGCTTTGGCAGTTGGGCATGTGGAATGGCTGTGTAATGTTAAAAGTAAATAGAGGTCACTCATAATGACTCTAGTCTGCTGGTGTTAAAAGACTGAGCAAACCGGTGCATGATTGTCTGACAGATTGGTCCACTATTGTCAGCCCTGCGCAGGGCTCGAAACAACACCGGTACTGTTCTTACAACAGGTAATAGTGGAGTAGATGCCATTGCACTTATTTTTATGTGCTTAACAATGTATTTATACTTACGTATATGTACTTACATTGGGGGAAATAGACTGCGGTGTAACAAGGCATTTTCTTTTGAAAAAAAATTGTAATATCGCAGAAAGGGCAAATCACTTTTAAGAAGCATCAAGTCATTGTATGAGATAATTTGTCAGGGATGAATTAGCACAAAGCCACCTTGTATATGTTAATTCATGAGACAACACACCTGGTCTGTATTTCCTTTTCGTACCTTGTATTCAAGAAACCAAGAGCTGTGATATTTTTATGGGACAAACGTAGTAGTTATAACGAGAGGTTTTGAGCCCGTTTCGAAGCTCCGCTAACTGCACAATGAGGTTTTCCAGCCTTCTAAATGCCATGCAAACATGGTTGTGATTGTTTGATGATTGAGGGGAAAATGGCCCTGAAGGCGGGAGGTGTTTTGCCTGGAGAAATATTTACCTACTTGAGAGGCGTGCTACCAGATTGTACAAATAGATGTCTGGAAAAAACTAGGTACCAAATCCTGAAGGCTGTGTTTTCTTCTCCTTTCGACAAAGGGATAGCCAAGGGACCAGCCGTTTGTGATGTGACAGAAATAGCTCTAATACAAAATAGATAAACTTCATAAAGCATGTAGAAGGCCATTTATGTTCAACATGCAACCTGTGGAAATTGTTATAACTGTTAGAGTATAAAGTGCTGTTAAATTGCAAAGCAGTTGCTGAACCCAAGTTTGTACTGGGGGATGGAACAAAAAGGATTGGGGGGGGGGGTGCTGAAATTTTAGGTACAAACTCTGCTAAGGAATCCCATATCCAATACAATATTGGTGCTAGGAAAACAGTATTTTTTAAGTAATTTTATATCTTTTTTTGTCAGTGTCCTGTTGCAGATTAGTTTGCAAAATGTGTCAGACAAATGTGTCAGATGTGTCTTAATTTTTTTGTATCAGTTTATTCACATTGTTGATATGATTCAGTAGTGTTTGTTATAGGATGAACAACTCAGTTTCCTGGATTTATCTGATTTTCGTAACTTATTGATCCATGGGCATTGAAGTTGTGTAATTACAGTGTATGATATATAGATATTTTTTTAAGTATTTATTGCATTAATTGTTGACAAGATATCTTTCTTAACACTAAAGTCATTTTTCTCTTTCTTCCCCCATGATGTGGCCCATTGCTGCTTCCCCTCTGCTGAAATCGGCATCTTGACTTGATGACTGATGCCTGCACTACGGATGCATGAAAATTCACAGGTATGTCCCATTCAAGTAAAAATCGTAATATCATACAGTGATCATATTGTTCTATCAAAATTAGCTTTTGAAAAAAAAAAGTAACTCTCAATTGTGTGCAAGTATCAGTACCATGCATCATATTTGTCCCTCGTTTATTCGTTTGGTACAGATATCAAAATAAAGTTCTTGATCATATCAAGTAGAATTAGTGCTGACTTGGCCAGATGAGAAGGTTAACCTTTACATTCTCACCAGTGTGCCCATGGCAACTTGTTGCATTGAGGCTGAGAAGTAGATTTAAAGATTATGTCCAACATAGTTGCTGACTGTACCGGTAACATGTGGCATTGTTCCCTCCCTGTAAGTGTAAGTTTTGCATTTTTTATAACACTGGACCTAAAGAAATGGTATGCAGTGTATGTATGTTCGTGTGCTGATATCGGTAAGGTTGGACAGTTTACGATTTTGAGCAGTTATCTTTTACCATAAGTGGCTTCCCCAAATGCAGGATACTCCCTGCTATGAGCCGCTAAGGTTGACTTCACTCCCAAATCTAATGCATTAAACATATTTTAAACTAACTAATTAAGTTTGCCCAGTCTCAAGTATTCAATGATAGTTGGTAAGATGTGATGGACAGAGAGTCAGGATGGTATGGACTCTTGACTAGACCAATAGACCAATACTAGCTAGACTAAAAGAAACTTCTACATATATATGAAGTGGACTCCATTTGTGTGGGAGGAAGGTATGCAGAAGTAACAACCTTGACCCACATCACCACTCAAACGTTACCTTAACTTAACAGTATGGTTCTATTTGTGCCATATTACCTGAAGTCTGGAGTTAACAATACAAGTTGGTAGGTTCTCCATTGGGCATTGAAGAAGTATTTCTTTAATGTGCAGCATTTTGTCTAAAAGATGTCTTCTCTTTTTTACTTGTTAAAGTGACTTGTAAGATTCGATAGTACAAGAAAAGAATAAAAGGAAAAGAAAGCAGACCTTTTACATTGAAATGAAAAAAAAAACCTGTCTATATAGTATTGGTAGATGATTTTATGGATTATTTTAACGAAGTGTCACAAATTAGATTTTCAGCTTCCCTGAAGAAAGAAAAATTCCACTTGAAGACTTTTGTATCTGGAACATGTCAAATGTAGTCTTCTTTTTCAATCCTAGTGTGAGCAGGGCAATGTCCTTCATGGTGACAGCTCTAAAAGCCCCACCTTAATGAAACAAATTCATGGCAGCGAGCTAACAATAAAGACAATTCATGGGGGATGGAGCCTGGAGAATTGTGGAATTTTGATTAGAAGTTGTTGCTGGCAAGTTTTCATGGATAATTCATCCATAAAGGAACAGTGTTCCCGAAGTGCAGGTGGACACTGTTAAAAAGGACACTGTCTGATATGTAGATTTATAGGTATAATATTGTACATCCTGGACAGCCTGAAAAATTTTGTTCAACATAGAAATCATTCCCTGATGTTGAAGAATTTGATCATAATTTGTACACAGTTTTTTGAGAAAAAAAATGAAATGGTTTGCCAAATGAGCAGCACCTGTCTCCAACCATTTTCAATCCTTTCTTTCCCAAAGACAGAATCCTTCTGCTTTTTCGCACAGAGGTGCAAAGTGTCCCGGTAATCTCTCTAAGTGTTTTTGTCACTTTGAGTTTATAAACCGGAGTCCATTCACACTTTTGCCAATCAGAAGCATTTACCAGTTGGTAATTTTCACACCTTCTCTAAATGGAATGATTAAATATAACAAGCCAAATGGCTTCATGTACATAGGCCTATGCCTGATCTCTTTTGCTAGCAATTATGTTATGGTCACAGCTATTTCAGTGTATTGAACTAAAACTCTGAAGAGAGAATTCTTTAATAAGTTCACATGCAGGTTGTAAAGGCTGAGAGAACCTTTGTCACACATGTTGCCTAACTCATTGGCCTCATGATGTCTTTTATCCCACCTGGAAGAATACTCTCGAAATCTTACCATTATGAAAGTCCTTGTTTATGCTTATAGTTACATGTATAAGTGAAAATATTGATATGTTGTTGGAAATGTGGCTTTCACCTGTATTATTTCAATAGCTTTCCCTATGACTCTGGCATAGTCAGTTTTTTACTTTCAGATAGTGACTGTGCCCTCTTTGCATGTGTGTGGATGGATGAGTAGCCACTGATGTAGGTTCACTATCTTCCTGATACAGACCATGCCAGGTTTAGTCCCAGAGTTGAATAAACTATAGTACAAGTCCTGCAAATCCCGGGAAAATAGAACGGACATGGCAAAGATCTCAAGTTCGACGAAAGCTTCAGAGGGAATATTGTGAAGAATGCAGGGGAATATTTGCACAAGACTCCGCCGGCTTAGCTGGAAAATTTGCTCTATTATTGGTTCAAGTCGGAGGACTTAGGCAGGTAAAGTCCCCGCAGCTCAGGGCCACAGCCTCCACTGTTTTAAGAAACGCGGGACAATATTGGTGCGAGGAATTTTCCCAGCTTTGGGGAGAGGTCCCTCCATTACCAGTGCAAGGTGGGAGATTTAGGGGATAAGGCCGCAGCAGTGTCCCTGCTGTGAAACTGATGAGGTCAAATCCCGATGAATTCCTCCAGGTTAGGACTTCTTTTACCAGGGCCTGAGATGTGAAGAGTGTTGCCATGGTTTCAATATGGTAGATTTATTGGACCAGAGGACTGATGAGCCTGTTCCCATAAGGTGACTGGTAAATTTGTTATGGGGTCTTCAGTAAAATGGGTGATATCAAAGGGCATTGCATTGGTAGGGAAAAATTGCCAATTGCCAACATTTCGATTGGATCCAGTAGCTTTACAAATTGCGCCAACTGGTATTTCTAAGGGATGCTTTGCATAAAGACCTGAAAGTTTTGCTCCTCAATTGATTTTATTTTATTTTATTTATTTGCACACACAATGGAACAATAAAAGCAAACTTCACAAAACAAAACAATATCCTTGCAGTGCTCATTTTCTAAGGAAGAAGTAGTGACAGCAGGTTGATTTTGTCTTTCCTTAGATAACTAAGTTTTAGGAGCGGAACTACAAACTTTGGCAAAGAACTTTGACAGAAGATCCACCATCCCAGTAAGCCATAAGGTCTGGTTTCAGCGGTACAGTCCTCTTCCCTGGCTGCCAACTTCAGTTGTCCAGTTGGCATTGCTTTGAAGAGCAGTAATTAGTACATTAGCATCCTTCCCACCAGGGAGGTGGGAGCTTCTGCCTGCCATGATTTACACGCTACTCCATCACTTATCCCCTGCCAGGACTTCCATGTACACTTCTTGTCATTTTTCCTCAATATCTATCGATTTGTCAGCTGATGGATGGGGAAATGAACAGGCCTGAAAGTCAGTTACTCCCCCGAGATCGCCGCCACACGCACATGTGACTCACAAGTTGGAGTGACATCCAATGCTAGATGAGTTTCTGGTTGGGTGAGTTTATTAGCATGATGAAGAAAATGCAGATGACGTCTCACATCATGCACAGATTCTAATACTATAATAGCCCTTCCTCTGTGACAACTGTAAAATGTATTGTCCATGTTTTGCTGTCCACACCTGCTTCAGGGTAAGATGGTGTATGAAATGAAAAATCTCAAAATCAAATGAAAAGTTAGCGCAAGACTTGATTGAAGCTTTTGTGTCTTTGAAAGTAAGATAGCATGTCAGTTTAATGATAAATTTTAGAAATGCAGACAGATCTAATTGTAACAGCAACAGAATGCTCTTGGATCAGTCATTTCAATTTAATTCAATATTCAAAAATATGTCTAACATGTTTATTGTTGTTTAGTTGTTAATTTGCAATCACAATTTGGACTGGAATTCACAACTAACCATTTTTTTCATCATGTTGTAATAACATAAAACATAACACAAAAGCAAACAACTTTTTTTTATATCATGTCGTTCCAGCTGAGCCCTTGTGTTAGTCTGTTTCAGCCTCTTCTATGAGTGACTAATAGATAGTGACTGCCTAACAAAGGCCCCCCACCTCTCCCCCATCTGCTGCCTTTTGAAAAAAAAGTTGTTCTGAACAAAAGAAAGTACAACGGTACCTTGCCATGACATGCTAATCAGGTATAGCGGCATAATGGAACAAATTTTCCGCTATTTTAAAAGATAATAAATACCAGATTTTTGCATTAGAAAGCAAACAAAATCAATTTCATATTGGAAATTTGCAACCCATTGTCTAAGTCAGCGATGCTGTTCTTTATTTTAGCAGAATTTGTTTGAATCATTACCACTTTCAAGGCAAAGTGTGCAGGTGCAAAATTCTAGTTGTTACAAAAGCTGAAAAGAAACAAAGTTCATCAAATTACAGGGACTTGTAACATGTGCATTCAAGTGTTCTACAACAGTAACTAGTGTGATATTTTTGGAAGAATAAAACTTGGATATTTGTTGATTGTCACATTTCAAGCAGGTGAAGGACCACTCGAGATATTTCTATACCATTCTACGGTATCACTTAGCGTGGGCGAGTATTCACATACTTCAGGCAACAGACTGAACAGTACCTGGCAGTGGAAGGCAATTAAGTCTCTAAGAATAATGCTGACTGTGCATTATACCGCTGCCAAGGTAAAGGTTATATAAGATGTTAGGAATTTGTTAGAGCTCACTCTCAGGTGTTTAAGAGCTGCACATGTACTAAGACGTGATATTGTCCAGGTGCAGAAAAGATTAGGTTGCCTTGAAATATGTTGATAGTGTGTTGGAACACCTGAGAAAAGACTTTGGAGGTAGTCAATACAAATGTACTAAGTGGTGTGTGCTAGCTGTTTGAAAATATGCCTGAAAGTCAAAGCTAATCTGCGGTACATAATATGTAGCTTCCTTAATTGTCACATATCATTGCGCTGAGTGTGCTGGCATAAGTTTAATTAATGCGGTTTGCTGTATACTATGTAGTACAGACTGTACGTACATTCTTTATGCTTGAAGGTAAAATTTATTGTTTATCTTTATCTATGTGTATGTACATTAGTATTTATGCTCATATAAGGGAGGGGATATACCAAAGGACAGAGTCCCCTGTATGTAAAAGTTCTCTTTATAGTAGAGGATAATCTTGTTCTTGCACTTCATCTACTGGAGAAAGACTATTTGTTGGTAACCTGTGGTAATGCCAATGTTTACCCAAGTACTCCAGCCAACCACTTTGAACCTACACCATTTCGCATTTTTAGTAAGTTACGTAGTGGTAGATCAAACAAATCTGATCAAACAGGTTTCCTGGAACTAGTCGATAAACTGTAAAAGCCTTTCGTACTTGAAAGACAAGGCAGGTGCAGGTGAAGTTCACTTATCAAAGTTTTGATTGCCGCACATTAAATTGCAGTAATCAAAAGAAATGATACCACTCAAAAACATTTTGTTTATACTTTGAAAGGCAGTAAGGGAGTCACGTTGGTCTTGCGTAGTCTTCAGTCGGCAGCAGCCCTTTCGCGCTGTCACGCGGACAATTGAGAGGTGCTTAGTACCGACAAATCAGCTCCTCTGCAGGCCTGTGTATGAATGTAGCCACCTGAGCCTGCCCACGCCATTGTAATAGTCCTAATTGTATTTTCCCTGCGGGGCTATAAGGGAAGGTATAAAGCAGAGCCGCTGCACAGCGACATGTGGATAATGCAGTGAGGGAGACAGGCAGTACGGCGCTGGCTTTAGCTGCTTAGCAGGGATATTTGTTAGACCTGTAGACATCGGCTTCTGCAGTGCACACAGGTCTCTCCTCAGCAGCAGCATGCAGTGTCTGTACCATACCCCACCTGTGTACCAGGTTAGTAGTCCGTTTGCTCTTTACTGTGTAGTATCTATCAGAACTGGAGCAGGGGTCTCTGACATGTCAGACCAGTACAGTGGTTAATGTGCCTTACAATCCGCCCTGGGCACTTCCGATGAGATGTTCAGTCTTTGATGGTGAAGAAAGATTTTCTTCATCTACGTGTTATAGATGTGTCCTGCCTTCTATCTGTCCTGTTGAATAGGACAAATGTGTGCCGTGTTTCGTGTGTGTCCGCCAGGTTGTGTCCTTGTTCTCTCATCCCCCTGATTGGTAAAGAAATCGAGGCTGGATGAAGATAATTATGGGCTTTCTTTGTGCAAGTGGTGTGGAGTGGCATCGCACCAGTATTGTTGTAATTACACGGATGGCTAGCAAAGACCATTTTATACACCGAGTACTTGTGAACACATCCTGTCTTATCACATCAGCCAGGACTGTAATTGTAACAAATGTGGTGATTTCAGCTCAGCGTCTTTGATGTTCTGGTATTGTTTTGGCTTCCAAGGTATCTACATGAACATTGCTGTCATGATAACAATATTTGACTCATTATTTGATTAATTCTCTTTCTTGAGGCAAATTGCATCTGAATGGGGTGACACTAAAAAACAGCTAAAACATCTGCTGGTACTCTTTCTTTCTTTCATTCTGTTGTAAACCTGCCTGGATTTTGTTGATAATGCTGGTAGGTTTTTATGCAAATTTTATGCAACAAGCAGCAAATTTGATAAAGGCGGATTACTTAATTAGCTACAGAATTTTTATCTATCTAAAATGTTCTTTTTATTTTCCTACTATGGATGTAATCATGATATCAAGGAATACAGTCATAATTCACTGTTAAATCTAGGTTACGGTCTCCTGTTAGATTAGATGTTAGCCTGATGTTAAAAATTGTGCTGTTGAACATTACCCTCATCCTTCTATACCAGACAGTGACCAAGACATGTCTTTTAACTCAGTCTTCGGTGTACTGTTTTTAAAATAGCTAGAAATCGAAAAGACGTTCCATATTGTAAGTAACATCTCCCCTTTATTGTGTTGCTCTTATAATATGGTCTAATATGATGATGGCACAGGTCTTGCTTGTTAATGTAACAGGAATGTGTGATGCCTGTAAGAGCTGGTTTAATTCGGGTTTATATAGATTAAATGAGCCGGAGGTGCTTTATCGCAGAAAGACATTTTCTGACTGTACAACTTCATGTTGTACCTGTAATTTTATTTCTGGAAGCCGAGGTTTGAAACGTTCTTGTGGTTGGAGGGGTGCATATTCCCCTTGTTGTGAAACTCGGTACCCCCATGATGTGTTGAGCTTTTCTTTCGAGGTTGGCCGTCTTTGTGGTGTACATGTCACTGGAGGATAGACCACAAAAGCCTTTTCGGCGGGAACTCTTCAGGCCATTGTAGCACTTCCTTTCACGACGATAGAATCGTGCGCGCGGTTCTGTTGGGAGATGTGTCGTTTCTTTTCGAACCATGATTAATTTCTATCTGTTGGTAGACTGGTCTTCTTTCTTATCGGGTTGTGTTGTGACTTTGTACCATTGTTGTTCTGTATAGTAATAGTAATAACTGATCAGTAGAAAACTGCTCCATTCAACAAAACAAATTTTACTGGGTCTTCCTCTGTCTTGTAGACAAAGTTGCACACAAAGTAAAGTTAAACTCTTTACTTTTAGCTCGAAAATTCATTCATCAACAGTTCTAAAATGTAGGGAATATTGACTGCTGATATTAGAAAATCATGGAAGCACTACAGGCGAGAAGCATATCTATGAAACAACAGCATTCTGTACTACCAGTGAAGTGAGGTGCCAGCGACAAGAAGTAGTAAAACTGTTTTCTATGATATAGACAAGGTCTGTCCACTGTCCAGTTAATATGTTGTGTCCAAGCTTGTTTTGTCAATGTCCATTTGACAAAAGGCTTGCCGCCACTTTCTTGGCTTTGTGTCTGGTACAGTGGCAGTCTTTTGTGTGCAACTGTCGCATGTAGGGGGACCTAGCCCTGATTGTAAACTTACGGATCAGTGGTGGGGTTATTTTCACCTGTGATATTCGATTGCCAGAATCTGGATAAAATTTCCCGTCACCCAGGCGACGTTTTATTGGGGAAGCGCGATGGGGGAACTCGATCGTCTCCTCCCAAGGGGTTGTGTAAACTTTATCTTAGTGCCAAAATGGCGTGGAAAAAATAAAAGAACAGCCTTTTACAACCAAATTCAATAAATGGGGGATGGGGGAATGCAGGCTGTTTGCACAAACTGTGCCCTTAGAAAAGCAGGTCGGAAACCAACACCCCCAATTGGGCTAGGGTTACCCCCCTCACCCATTCAAAACCACCCTGGCTTGCTTTTAGCTGTCTTTGCCCTCTTTGTGTAATCTGATTGAAATGTTACTGTAGCGATCCCGCCACTCCTTGCTTTCTACCCCCTTTATTTGTCTCCCATTAAGTCCACAAACAAGAATTTCTTAATATGCATCCCGATACAAAGCCTAACATGGGGAGCAGGTGAGGAGTTGTTTGGATATCAGTGCAGCGGGAGAAATCGTAGAAGTTTGCAGCGACTGTTGGCATTGTGCGGCGGGAAAACTAGCACTGCTCGCCGCCATAGGGATCCATAGCCCTCCAGCTTTGTAGCCGCATTGTGTTGGAACGTCTCGCAGCAAGAAATAATAGGTTAGTACAAGCATAACATGCAATTTTGTTATTATTGCCTGACCCCAGCGCCGGCGGAATAATGGAAGAAAATAGGCGGTAAATCGGCAAATAACGGTTAGTTGGGCGGCTTTTTATTGTGGCATGAAATGTGATGTTTTGGGGAGAAATCGTGCTGGGTGTCGGCATGTTTCTCGATGTTTAAGTGTAATCTGGATCCCTCAACCGATGATACCTGAACCACAGAGCAGGTAGGAAAACTTGTAACTGCCCAGTGGACATGTTACCGTTTCTTTGAGCTGGACAAAGCCGGGCGAGGTAGGATAGCAAAGCCGGACAGGGAAGTACGGCGTGGCGGGGTGAAACGTCGGGTAGGGGCGTGTTTCTATAACAGTTAATCTTACCAAGTTGATTACCCGACAACAGCTTTAGCCACAGAAGACATGGTTTGTATTCATGAATGGTAGAAATGACAACTTCTTTGTTGAACTTGTGAAATGGTAATTAATGTGGACTTAGAAAAAGTTGGTACATAACTTGTGGATCTTGAGCGTTCATTGTATGAAGTACCAATAGTAGTGATGTAAGAATGAGTACTGTAAGGACCATCTGAACATGTTCAAAGTGTTAAAATGATTCTGTCAATAATATTAACATTCTTTAGCTTGCCCTTTTCTTTTTTACAAGTTCGCTGGGGTATATGAAAAATGCAAAATCTTCTGGACATGACAGTTGGTATTTCAGAGGTGAGGCGTTTGGTTACCACAGTGTGGTAGGTAGGCAGGCCATGTGATGGGAGTGCATACAGGTCTCTGTTGGGAGAAAACAGCAAGTTGCCTTGTAGTCAACACGGCCTCAATTTGTTATCAAATCTTAGGTGTCCCAGGTCTATGTTTATTTCTAGCAGGAAAATAAACAGGTTTTCTAGAAAATACAAGCGAGATTGTATGGTGGGTGGAGAGTGCGTGGTGGGTGGTGGCGGATCAGAAGTCACACTGGCTGGATGAATATTGTAATATGGTCTTACTCTTCACTCAAAGGTAGTATTAGACCTGAAGCACAGGTGGAATATAGGTAGCTATTTTAAGTCTTAGATTTTTCTTTCAAATTTCAATTAAACATGCTAGCATCAAAGTAGATCTGCAGGAAGGTACCGTGGTGCATTCAAACTCAGAATCTGCAGGGCAGTTCAGAGGCACAGCCCAGAAATGATTAGAATGGAAAGGATTTTCATTGCTGGTGATTGTCAAGGGCCAGAACAACATGTTGAAACAAACGGGAATGAAGAATGACTGTCATTATTATGGCTGTTTGTGGCTAATGCTTTTGAGAGTATTGCCTTCTGTGGTTTAATAACCATGGTTTGTCTTTGACAGCTGAACTTATTGACAACTGCTACATAGGACAATGTCCAGGTGATACAACTTGAGGGGGAAAAAAGCAATTATACTGTATTCATCAGTATGATAGAGGACCATTTTATTTGCAAAGAACAAGATAGTGTTTTGTTTGAAAGTCTTATCAGTGTGCTTGTTGTCAGCAGTAGCCTGTTAGTTATTCCAGTTCCTGGCCAGGCCAACTCCTTTAATGGGAAGTGCTTCTGGGTTCTGAAAGAACCACCTTCAGGAAGAGGGGCACAGAAAGTATGCCCAGAAAGTGTGCCCAGAGAATTTCGGCATGTTTGCTGCCACTTAATCATATTGCCATATGTAGGAGCGAGGGTAAATATTTGAAGGACAAGGTGAAACGGCCTTTGGAGAATACTGTAAGTCTATAACAGTGTAATAAGCAGCGACAGCCAGTCAACTGTAATTCTGTGCCTTATTTCTCATTATGTCCTATTAAAAAAAATTAGAATTTGGCTTTCACCATAAATGAAAGGTGTGGTGTCTACATGTACATCTACATGCAGGTCTTACATGAAAATAGAGAATTTGACATTGATTTAGAAAGCAAAGGAAGTGAGTAACCAGGCATTTTGTATTGCTTTTGACTTAAAGTGATAAAAGGTTCATTTTCTTTAGGAAATTTGAATAGCCATAATTATATGTATGATTAATGACATCAGGAATTATAATGGTAGCTAGCACAGTTAGTAGCACAGTGGGATATGGTTAGTTTACCTAGCACAGTGAGGTGTTGTCACACAGTAGCCTGTGCTGGTTTACCCAGTAGCTGAGGAGTTTGTAGTGGGGCTAACCAAACTTTGGGCCTGTTTGTCTGGGGCCTCAAGGTGGACTGAAGAGTGTTTGCTGTCTAACTCCAGAGGCAAGGGCCGATTTCTTTCTTGTGGCTTCACTTCAGATTTGGACATGACCTGGATATTTGCATGCATAAAGCGCAGGTTGAAGCTATAAATGCCAAAGTTGAAGATCTTAGATGCGAATAGTTCCCAGTGAATCGTGGCGTAAACTCTGCAAAAAGCTCATACAAGCTACTCTGTGACAATGTCATTTGGGGTAACCTAAGCTAATTTTATTATTTGGGTTATGTGGCAAAATATGATAAACAAACTTGGGTAGTTGAGGTACTGTACATGTATGAATGATATACATGATTACTTTTAGTATTTTTTTTGTGTACTTCTTATCTATACTGCTGGCTCAGAAGTAATCTCATGTTTTCTGAAATTGGAATTTTTTGGTCCTAGTTTATCATGCTGAATCCCTGTAGATCAGATGGGTTTATAAAGATAAGCACTTCAGTCTGCTGTTTGTTTATCTGTGTTTGGTCCATTAAGAAACTGCCCACCAGAAAGAGCCAAGAGGAAGTGCACTGGGCTTGGATCTGGTACTGTGATTGAAACCAAAAATACTGCCTAACTGTACTTGGTAGAATAATGTAAAGATGGCCCAAGGCATAGCACCTGATATTTCTAGAAATTTGATATTTCTTTTGACATTGTCTTCTACTCCAAATTCTGTCAGAGTCTTGTTTGGAAGAATATACTTATCAAGTACATCTACTTAAACCATTTATTGACTGGCTGGGACCATGAAACAAAATAAGGTACTAGTATTATCCAAGGAAGAGCACCGATGTCCCTAACTACATTCCTGTCTGGTACATAATGTAGCACTGGTGTTTTAATCCAAACCTACTCATCTCGGTACCTCCCTATGTTTGATTTGGTTTCCCACGCTGGGTGGTTGGAAGGCGTGGGATTCCATCTCTGCCGTTCTGGTAGCGGAGTCTGCTGTTCCTGCTTCTCCACCGCCACGTTTCCCAAGGGGAGTTCTGATGTGTGAAAGCCGCGACTTCCCCCAAACCCAGACGATGTTATTGAAATTGTTCCATTTCCTAGATTGAAAGTGGCCATGCCAGTATTCTCAGGAGTGGGCCTTAAGCCACCCACATTGAAAAGCCCTTATTAACGACAATATCTGTCCAGATTCAAGCCTTAAGGGAAATTCTCCATGTGCCAAGCCGGGAAATACTGTGCATATCTGAAATATTACTTCTTTGTTGAATTGGATGTAATTTCTGTAATGGACCGAAGGGCTATTTTGACTGTGATGGAAACAGTACTCTATTATATTGTCATAAAAGTGAATTTTTTTTCCTTTTTCAGATTGCTAATATTCATCAGTACAAAAGAAAATGATGCAGAATTTCAAAGGATAATAACTGATAGATTTAGGAATATTATGCATTCTTCTGAGGCAAAGAATAGTATTATTGATGTTCTAAAGAAAAAAATGATGTTCCCTTGATTCTCATTTTGAATCACAGGTCATTTTCTGATATCAGAAGCAACATTGTAGTTGGATGTTATTAGTAGTATTAAATCATGTTTTGCAAACCATAAATTCTCTTCCTAGAAATACATAATTTATATAAATGGTCAGATGATGCAAGTCACACTCACAGTCTTTGGAATAAATGGGAATTTGACCATTCTTTTGAACGCTTGCAGCAAAGTCAGTCAGTCTTTAAAAAAAAAACAAAGGGCTCCTGCCCAAAGAAGTCATACGTCATGAGTTGACAGGCCAAATGTGCTCCCAGCTACTGGTTAATTCACAGTAATTACTGTGCTTTCCGTGGTTTGACTCACTGATAACAAACAAAGCAAGAATGTCATGTTTGTTAAAACACTCCCTTTCAAATTTTGACATGATGAATAAATAATGGACATAACCATCGGTTTAACAATGTATCAGTTGGGAGTTTACATGAATGTCAAATGAATTAATAATCATATGTGCCATGGTCTTGTGAGAAAAATTTGCAGAGCCTACTTCCGGATTTAATCTAGCCTGGGGCTGAAAAGCCTTTGCAACAAACAGCATCTGATGCTTTGTTGTGATGCTAGTTGGACAAGAGTTTGCTAAGGGAAAGCATCTGTTATATTTGCCGAAATAACACATTAGAAAGCTTGCATTTTAACACTGTTGGACATTGCATGATATAAACATATACAGTTTTCATGCAGCTTTTGAATTAGAAAAATGTGTATTTAGTGTGACCACAGATACATTTGTGAAAGCTGAAATACATGCAAGTAATGTCTGATTGTGGTCATTCACATCAAATTGTAGTACAGTGGAGTTTAGATGAAATAATGCATTTTTAGGATATATATTTTGGATGACAGAGTTTTCAGCAATGACTACCTCAGTTGTATGTGATTAGTACTAGGAAGTCAGAAAGTCACCAAACAGCACAAAAGGCAGGTCCTGACTAATAGGTATGAGTTGATCAAATCACGGCCCTTTGACTGGGCAGGGGAGCCCACTGGACGAGGCACATTTGGACCCTTATGTCACAGATTTTCGGTCCTTCACTGTGTCAAATGTACTGGAAAAATCATTTACATTCTGAAGTGGGAGCAACGTGCATTCCACTTGGCTGGAGAGGTGGGTAATCCACAATGGGAACTTCTACAACCAGTTGCAAAAGGTTTCGTCTGCAGTTGCCAAGAACTGTTGCTACTGCTGCACGGTGGAATGCTCTAATATAAGAGACATGCACAAACATTGATGGTGTATAAGTCTACACTGTGTTTGCCTGTAAGTTGTATTTCAGGGCTCGAAAGACTTTTTTTCAGGCTCGTGCAGAATTGCATGTTGGCAGAAGTTTTAGGTGCAATTAGAAAATTTTTGTGCAAAATGATGTTTAGTCTGTTTTACTGTGTGTTAACCTTCTTAGCCTGAAATAGCATATAGAAGATTATATATGTATAAAAAATTAAAAATGAAAAGCCTTATTTATTTGAAACAAGAAAAAAATATCAAAAGAAACTTCAGAGATACACAGTGCAAACATGATATATCAGTATTTTTTAGTTGCAAAATATTCAAAATATTTTTTACATGCAAATCTTGAAAATCATGTTGATTTTGCACATTGCACCTGGGTATTTGGAGCCCTGTATTTCCATGCATGTTGACCTGTTTGATCTGGGAGCAAGCCCTGCACACTTCTGGCCTCTTGAATGGAGTGTGTAACTCAGGAGCCCTCCACTATTCTCATGCAGGAATAACACTAACCAATACTTGAGATATCTCCAATATATTACTCACAATTGGCTTATGTCCGGCTGTTGGACTGCCAGTTTTCAGGCTCTTAATTTTCTTGATCTCACAGCATATTAGAAAAGCCACGTCATCTGTAACGTTCAGTACTACATGATAGATTTAAAGATACCAGTGATTGTTCATGTTGAAGAAAGGATGCCGTATATAGCCCTTGTTTACTAACCCACCCTGCATTATTTACTATAAGCTGATTAGTTATTAATGAGGTATAACCGGAAGATGATTAGGCAGTGTTCATGTTCGAAAGAGGGGTGTCGGTAGAGAAGCAAAGTTTTCACAAACACTCACTAGTGCTCATATCATTGTCAGAGTATTTTGGTTTTAACTTTTAAGGCTTGTACAAATACCAAGTAGCCTTCTTTTGAAGTTCTGTCTAGCTCTGCTCAGCTCAAAAGTTAGTTATATGGCACCAAATGCTGTCTATGTATGTCTGAGGTCTAACCTCTCCAACAAGCAAACAAACCACAGTCCCTACTGCTAGCACTTGTACATTGCCTGAATGAAATTATTTGAATAACAATTCTTGCTCATGTTAATTACTCTCATGTTGTTAGTACAAAAATTAACATTTCCATAGGCAGTTCTGTTCATAGTAGTGGTTAATGACCCATTTCACACTCCTGGAGCCTACAGGTATCTTCTAGCTTTGTTCATATTGCCAGAGTCAATGTTGAAGGAAATGTCAACGTGATTTATTTGGTCCTTTGTGAGACCGGAGTGTTGTTCCTCTCATCAGTAGGTTTATGGGTTTATTATGGTGTGTTTGTGGTTCACAAGTACCCACCGGCACTGATAAGAAAAGTTTGTTTGAGATAAGTCAGGATGTATTGGCTTTTGGATAGAAAGAAGGGCCTAGATACCGGTTCTGATAACCTGAGGTGCGTATTTACATTTCTCACAAGTCGGCCTTTGTCTGCCAGTGAAGTAGTCTGAATAACAACAAAAGGTGTGCGGCCGCTCATCTCTATCTGTTGTCTTATCATTTCATTGGTGGCATCCCCCAGCCTTTGAAATACCTTTTGTTGACTTTCGAACAATAGTCAGGTTGGTATAAGAAAAACTTCAAAGGGTAGAGAGAACATTTGTTGAACTTTTCTATTTTGTAGTAAGTTATGATTAGTTAGTTTGTGGCCTTCATAAGATCCGAAATGGCTTGCAATAAACTTTACAGCCGTGGGAACTAACTTTGATGTTGGAACTTTGAAAACAAAAAAGCTGGGGCCAATATTGTACTAAATTCTGATACTGTTTTGTGCCAGTTTTCCTTCAATTGTCTTGGCAAAACTTGTAGAAAAGAAAATATTGTTGTCTGAAAAACAAATGCTTCCAAGGAAGCGTGAGTTTATGTTGACATGTAAAGAAGGAGGCCTGAGGATATTTACTAAGCTTGACTGATCTCAGTCCATCATTTTTTAGCACATTGTCTATAAGGGAAACAAATGTGTCTGTTTTGTCACCTCTGAGGGTGAATTTAGCACCTTTTAAATCACTGCTAATGGATCATAAATCAATGATAATGATAGGTTCTCACACCCATTCAAATGAAGGAAGAGTGTTTGTGTATTAGGAACTACAGACTTTTTGTCCAAGGAGAAACTGTGCAAAAAAGTTCTATCATGAAGAACCCGAACACTTGAAGCAGAATTTCACAGATTTTTACCACAGTCCAGGATTCATTTTCAGATCATGCTAAATGTAAACTCTACAAAAGCACAAGATAAACAGTGCATATGAAGTTGTTTCAGCACTGCAATTGAAACTATTCCATGTTATGTGGCAGAGACATTCAATGCTAGCATATGGTGGATAACATGCGCCATAGCTCACGCCTCCAAAAGAATTTTGAGTGGGATCATAACCCCAGACTTTCATTACCAAAAGCAGAATCATAGTGTAGCCGAAGAACAATCTCTGGACCAGGCCGGACAGTTTAAAGCGGAGTAAAAAATGTCATTAGCAGGAACTATGCTCCCCTGCCGTGCATTCTTCTTGAGTCAGGCCTACTCGCTCAAGCAAACAATGTGTGTGCAGTCACATGAATATTCACCTGTGGAGAGAGATTTTCCGCTTGGGCAGTTCTTCATAATGAAGGGGGAAAAGACTTCCTAACGTGGAAGGGCCTTGGAGGGGACAGACACCCCTGCGATATCTAGCAAACTTCTGGATATATTCAGAGTTTCAAGTCTCAATAACACTTTGTTCAGAAGGGAGTGGGTTTTGTTGGCGTTAACTTCATTTTGGACACAACAAAGCAGCATATTTGTGGTAATAAGAAATGTTTTCCTTGGGATGTCTGGTGAAAGACCATGCAAGGTGCACAGAAAATGATGAAGCAAGTGGATGTAGACGGAATCAATTTATTTCAGCTGTCTCAATATCTGTTGTCTGGCCACTTAATTGTCCATCTAGCCAAATAAAAAAAGACTTCCCCTGCGTATGTTTTTCTCATTCCGTTTTTATAGAGTTTTACAGGTTTCTGAAGAACCCCCTCTGTGACCCTTGTCCTGATTTTGCTAACCCTGTCCTAGTACAAACACAGCCTCATTGTTTATTTATTAACTCAAGCACAGGGCTGTGCTAGGGGAGGGACTTAGGGATCAGCCAATAATCACGACAAGGCAGCCGATTTCTTCTAGTTGTTGTTCAAAACAAGTTGCTTCCAAGGCTTACCTTCGTCCCAGCATATAAGCCCAGTACCGTAAGGTATTTGTCCGATAGGAAGTCATCAACAAGATGGTCAGTCTTGGAGACTCAGACAGCTCACCCCCTTTCCTGAGTAATGGTTGGTCCCTTGTTATGGTGAGTGCTTCCTAAGCCAGGAGCCAGTGAGCAGGCAGCGGTGTGGGAATATCGCCAGCACACTGTGTGTGTATTGGTCGGCGGACACAGGCAGGCAGGTCCCTACGCTAGTCCGAGACACTGTTTCTTACAACCACTGCTTGTTGTACAAAACCTGTTTTTTGCTCGTGATATCTTTTCTTGTTCTCGAGACCAGCGTCAGACTCATGTGGCATTGATCAAGGGTGACAACGTAAAATTCTGCCTTTGTCTGAGCGAGGATAAGTGTTTACTGTTGTGATACATGCGAGGAGGTTCTTCGATACATGTGAGCTGCAACACGGGAGCATGGTGTACTACCACTACTATTAGACTTTTCCTCCACTTGCTGTGCTTTCTACAAGTGATGTCAAGTGATGTACTGAAGTAAGGCTCAGTTCAGCAAGCTTGAAGGACTTGGGACTTGCCGTGACACTTGTGCTTATTGGTGACTTTGTTGGTGGCCGGCGTTCTCATTATGAAGCTGTATAATGCCTATGCCTACATACAGGATGATGCTATGGTAAGTAACATTTACTACAAGGAATCCTCAATGAACATGTGTAGCCAAGGTTGAGGCTTTTTCAACTTGATGCTTGTACATGTATAGGCAATTTTGTTTCATTGTGTAGCATTTTTACTATTTTTTAGCTCATGATAAAAAAAAAAGGCAAGGCTTTAATTACCCTGCATATCCTTTATACATATAGTCTTGGAGTCTATGTAAGAATATCACCAAATTTCCCAATGCACAGCAAAGAGGATAGATAGTTTTCTTTGTCTGGTAACATGCATGTCATGAGGTAGGCAGCACAACAACGGCCCACATGTTGGCATGCATGTTGTGGCACAGGCACTTGCAGAGTTAGGCAGTTTTTCATGAACCAGGTATGTGGGCAAATGACTTCCTGAATTGGGTTGAAAATGGAACAAAATTTTACTCCATGCGATTTTGACTTATTCTATACTGTTTGTAGGGCAAATTTCTTTTAATGCCTGTCTCTTAGTTGTGAGTTTCTGAAATTGAATAACTGCGATAACAAAGATGTGAGGCCTTTGAAACAAAAGAAACCCACGAACGACATTATAGACTTTCCACCGCACATACTGCACACTAAAGTGACAAATTTGCCTTCCCAGTTTGGTTAGTCTTGTTTGTCTGGCTCGGTTTATTTGAGTGAGAAGTTAGTTTTACAGGAGTGAGTATTTTTGTAGGGTTGGATTTCACTTTCTAAACTCCCTTCCAGGTGTTAAAGCCTTAGCAGGAATTTCTAAAGGTAGAATGTACCTACATGTATGTATTGACATATATGTGCTTGTATGTACTGAACTGAAAACAACAAGCTAGTCTGAACTTGAAGAGAACATATTTCTATTATGAGTGTGAGTACTAGTATGTTGTCCATGTTTGATTGAAAAAACAACAACCAAAAAAACAAGTATGTTAACTTGAAAGGAACCTGGTATAATATTGAGAATCGTAGGTTCTTATTTAATTTTACTGACTTGTACGTATCAAAGAGGAATAGTCTGTGTCTGGAAATCAATGTTGCATAGACTGATCAAAAGGTACCACTGCCAAGTGGAGAAACTGGAGTTGTTCGGAGAGTTTATCCTATAGACCCTAGTTGTTTTGTTTGTCTATGGTGCTTTACTATGTAGCACATGGGCCACAGTATGTAGGCAGGTTGGGTTGCCGCAAAAATATTTAGGTATTGTGTGAATTGATCCCTGAAATTTGTCTAGGGAGGCACTGAAATGTGCATCAGTTACCTGCTGTTCTGGGCCTGCCTGTAGGATAATTTACCGGCAAATTTGCGAACAAAGTGTAGTTTTGTGTGACTAAAGACATCTTCCTAGATTTTACTGCATGTTGTATTGTTTGAAAGCCAGTCCGTAGTTAGAAATATATCTTGCAAATGGATGAAACTTGTGTAAGTGTAAGGTGGACAGTGTTGGTGTACAATGTATACCTGTTAGCTGGCAGTAGATGTAGGTTTTGATGGTATGTCACAGTTTAGATTGTAGTGCACATTCTTCCCTCCAAGCAAGTGTTGGATTTCTGGTAAAATATTTTGCTTGTAACCTGCACTTCCAACTGCATGATTAGGAATTTAGAAAGTGCAAGCGCCCGTTCCTTCCAATCTTTTCAACATATCAGAGCATGAACTTAGGACAAATATATAGTATTCTCCTGATGAGGGTAGAATTCCTTCATAACCATTGTACTTCAAACCTGTAGTGTGATCTCACTGTTGCACTTTTAGTGGAATTTGGGGCTCAATTGACCGCAGGGAATCTTTGGAATCTTGATGTTCAAGGGTAAAGAGACGCGAGGCAATGAAGTGTTTGACTGGGTCTGACATTTACAGCACTAACACTTGTGGTATGTCTGTTGCGTTGGCATCAAAAGTCTGGCACAGTCAAGGTGATGTGCTCTTTAAAAGATTACTGTTGCCTCTTGATATTAACTTGTAATGTGTTTTAAAAAAAAGGAATATATTTGCGGTTTTGCTGTCCAGTCACTCATTCATTTTTAACTATAACCACGCCCTAATATGATGAAATTACCAGACCAAAATTTTACTTCAATACAAATGAAAACTGGTATAGCGTGAGTACAGTACAGTTCTTGAACTTGGGCAGTTTATGACTTGGCATTGAAAGCAGACTGTACTTTAGGGAGCCTCGGCTTATGTAATATGTTCCTTTTGCAGAGTGTAATTTTATTATCTCCTATTATGACCGTGGCATTTGAACTTGTCCTTATAATAAATCCATATAGAAGCTAGTCCCAATTTCCTGACTCTTGTTATGGTTTCGACAGTGAATTTCACAGTTCAGTTGTGGAGCATGTGTTCGGACAGACACACATTAGTTTCCCACGCTGTAGTAAACAGCCGTTATGCAGGGAAAACATGGCTTCCAAACCAGACGTGGGACTTGGTTTCCGCCCGTAACAATGTGTAGTCTTGTAGGGATGGTGGACTCAGACTAGGGTGTCAGTGTTAGGAAGGTAACTCTCTCTTCAGGTATGTCCTGTGGTTGGTTGGACTGTTGTGGTAAACAGGTTACCTCATGGGAAAGGCATGGCGGTTTGATGTCTGTGATTGACAGTGGATCTAGGGCGGAAGGTAGTGGTTCAAGGTGCCATGACTAATAATGGTCAAACAGTTTATTGGAAACACAGCCCTCTTTTATAGAATGATTGTCTTGGATGTTTTTGATCAAAGTATTGTGAAGACTCTTAGTAAGTTAGTTGGTACAGATGTCAAATGTGAAAACAGGATTTGTAGTAAACAGTTACATCAGGTGGATGGTATGGTACATTAGGGAGACCTGATTTCCATGCACCGGTGGAGACAGGAAGATTTTCTAGAGAAGAGCACTAGTAAGTCACTAAAGCCTGTCCTTCAGGAAAA
Source organism: Branchiostoma belcheri (assembly GCF_001625305.1). Lineage (NCBI taxonomy): Eukaryota > Metazoa > Chordata > Leptocardii > Amphioxiformes > Branchiostomatidae > Branchiostoma > Branchiostoma belcheri. Next base: position 173,019 of record NW_017804165.1, on the reverse strand, counting down.
TGTACTGTGGAAACTTCTTTCCTAAAGAAGATTGGCTGTTTTTCCTTATAACAGAAAAGTTTTAGTTCATTCTTCGAAACGACTTTAAACTTCCTCTGCAAACACATTATCTTGACAAAGCCTGTGTTGTGCAAATACCATTTAAGCTATTTGAGCAATCATAACTGGCAGGGTGTTTTGATTTGTTGAGTAAGTTGCATGTCGTGATTCGGCAATTTCCTGGAGGAGATCGCAGGTGACCGCAGTGTTTGTCACAGTCTGCTGATGCACCTGTGTCACCTGCCACCCAGGTGATCAGCACAGGTGGCAGAGTTAAGCCTTATCAAACCTTTATTAACATACTTAAAGTAACATTCATCATAATATTTGGTAATGCATTTTTATTGAGAAAAACTAAGCATTACTGAAACACATGTTTGCCATATTCAAGATGTTATAAAATGTAACATCAATTTTAAATGTCTAAGAATGATAGGCGGCAATACTTAATCCTCCACTTAGATATAAGACATCATTAAATGCTCTACAAATGCGGACACAGCTAAGTATACTGGTAATAATTCCAGTAAGTGCTGGTGGCACTTCTCGTATTTGGACTTCCTTTCTCCCTTTAGTCCTGGTTATTTATCTAGCCTTAGCTAATTCATCAGGAAATGGGTCCATGTTGATTTTGAGGCTTTAGCAGTGAGGTGTGCCAGCCCTCACCTGTTTGGCACTCCACCTGCCAACACTGTCACCTTTGTCTGAGATCCTCCGTCTTAGCAGGTGATCTGTTCTGTCTGGTGGAAGGACTCGTGTCTTGTCATGTTGTGTCGTGAAATGATACTAGAAGCATACAATGTAATCGTATCATTGTTAATCCTTTTCGTACCTTAAAAAGTCAGTGAGCTGCTCTATGAATTATCTCCTCCATTTGTTACTCTGATATCCTTTGAAACTTGGAGGGAGGTAGGAAATATTGTAAACACTAGCATGTAAATATTTTGTTTTAGTATTTTGATAGGTACAAGGATTGCCCCATTTGTTTCATTCAAGCTGCAGACATTCTATTATGGCATCTAGGTGAGATTCACCCACATGTCAGTTCTCACCTGTGCCTTAAGGGCTCCTCCTGCGGCCACACCTGTACTTCCGACAGAGATGGATCCTCTGCCATCTATAACTATTCAGTCTGACAGTACAGCTTAATGAGTAAATCACAGGGAAAATTCTGCCAGATTATTTGGATTGTTATGAAAAAGTCAGTGAAGTCCCACACGTGACAATATAGGATGCAACTTAGTATGACTATACAGACCAAATTCAACTTAGGAAAATGCAGAAGTAAGTCTTTATATGTAATCTAGCTGTTTGTTTTCCAAAGATGTTTTGCTTGAATGAACTAGGCACAGTGAAGCCATGTCCCAGAATATGGTACATGTATAATAACAATTTGGTATGAAATGTGAAATGATTGACTTAAAATTTGTGATGGAATAATAGTTTACGCAGTATAATCTCACTGAATTTTTTATGATATATGGCTAGGCACCTAATATCTGCATCATAAGTACTCTTCAAAATGTTGGCAGATCTGGATAAGCGTTTTCTCCAATATAAATCATAAAATTATTCCCATCATGTATCAGATGGTTCGGAAGGATACATCAAACACAAATCCCAGGAGACAAATCACAGGGAAAGAGGCTGCTGTTTGTTAGCATCTTTGTGATTAAGTAAACAGCTTGTCATATCTGTGTCTGTGTTATGGCTCGAGGTTAGAGATTATGGATTCAGGGGAGGGGGTAGCAGAAGAAAGCGCCTTTTGTTCTCCAATCAAATGACAAGGACAATGCCATCAGCTCTAATTTGTCTCCCACATCCTGCCTGCTTAGAGGATCACGTTGGTATTTTATAGATTAGTTGAAGCTCTCTACAGTGAGAGGAGAGGTTAGCGTAAGGGTTTACCCAATAGACACATGTTAACCTATGTTGGCATAAGTCTGTAGTGAGGTACGCCAAAAAACAGTTACTGGATATTATTTTGGAAATGGTCAGACGTTTCAGGCAGCATCCACTACCTTTCGTCAGTGACACGAAGAAACTAGAGGAGAATTGCAGGTTTATAAGTACCTGGATGTCTAACCTTCACCGACATATGAAGTGAGATAACTAAAGAAAACCTACATACACCAAGTCTCTGTTGAATTGATCACAAGGCTTGCCAGGGGACGGTTGGGTCATGAGTTGACCTGCAATAACGACATCATGCATCAGCCGTGTATGGCTGTAATCATCTGGCCTAAGTCAGCACTAATGTCTGAATGTTGGACAAACTGCCTGTCCCATTGTAGTCCTCCGTGGGAAATTGCCTTCTATTGTCCTTGGCTATCAATTTTTAATGTAGCAGTTTTAATGGCTGCCTTCTCAAAGGGAAAACATCCCCTGGCTACTTGTAGGTACATATTAATATAGCCATTTAGGGTAATTTATTTTGTCATTTTGTAAATGGTGTAATGATCATTACCGTCCAAACGGTAGTGCAAGTATTACATTTGGCTCCAAAAGTAGCATGTGTTGTGGAGCCATGTGCCTGTCCAACTTCAGTAGCGACAGGCGGCACTGTATGCACAGAATTTTCCTGCTGCTAGCCCTGACTGTTTTCTTTGTATCAACAGCTCTGTTATCCACATGCCTTCATGCTTATTAATATTCATGTATTCTTTTGATTGACAGGTGAAAAAGGCACGTCACGAAGAGCTGTCAGATTCACCTGCAAACAGGTTAGTCCGGCGTGTTGCATGGACCTTCACGTTAGTGTATTGTTGATACAAATGAAGGAACTGTTATGTAATGGCAAGCCTTGCCCTCCCTAACATCTGTACTGAAGTCAGACATTCCTGGTCAGACTAAGAACAAGATTAATCTCTCACAGCATCAGTGACAAATGTTGATCCTTGATGCACCCTTTTCTGTCCACTGGACCAAAGAAATGGTTGCCAAGGATTCAATCCCATAGACGTAACCAGGACAGAAGAATTCTAGCAGACGAACAAACCGCCCTCCCACCTTTTAATCACCAATAATGCACAACGTGAAGAATGTGTGTAGTATTGTGCAGTGTTTTGTGCTATTGTTAGAAGTGTTTGAAGTAACATTTAACAACAGGGGGAATTTTATTTATCACTCACTGAATTATTATGCTCTGAAATAATATTAGTGTCAGATGCAGAATTTTGACTATGACTTATAAATATCTATAATATTTCAACTATATATATTGATACAGCTATGTGGTCATAATGTATTTTATACCAGTCAAACCGTTTTATGTAGGGTGGTTGCCCCAAGCTTTGTCAGCTACAATGGCTAGAACACTTTCACCCAACATCTGTCCCCGATGATCATTGTGGACCACCCCCCTTCTTTCACATTGATCATGAGTATTTGAAAAGGAAGGAAGGGTACATTTTCACAAAATAGGGGTGAGCAGGATAAAGGGTATCATGTGCTGCGGCCAGAGCCCCACGAAGAATCGTTTTTCACCCTCCTGATGCGATGGTGTCAACTTACATTTTCCTCAGCCATGGTTTGGTGGTTCAGCTTTCCACTGAGAGGGCAATAGGGGGTTTTCAGAAAACTTGAATTCAATAATTTATATTAATTGTTTCTTTGATAAAATTTGTGGTTAAAGGATGTGTTATCCACCATTGTTAATCAATTCAAATGCAAGCGTTTATTTCAAGTACTTGAAACTGAAGAATTTTAGAAAAGGCAAAAGTCCAACAAGCCTCAAAAGTTTAACATGTCTTTTCCTTTAGAGATTGTTAATTGACAATAAAAAAAAAAGGCATCAATGTTTTTGTCAAATACTTGTCAGGCAAACTCTTGGAAACAAGGTACCGGAGAAGTTTCAATATCATGAAAAGAATTTATATCTGCACAGAAAATTTTTAGACTACTACCTACCATCCAACAACTTGAACAAGACGAGTGGTTGCATGTCCCTTCAGCTTTTACCCTCCTTATCCTGTAGGGCTAAATTTCAGTTCTGCTCCTATGTACATGTACACCTAATCTTTTTCATAACACTTTTGTCTCCCTTTCTTGTCAATTGTAGAAAATAATGGTAAGTCAAATCTGTACAGGTGCCCAATAAGTACCGGCCATCCCTCCCCCTTGTAGACCTCACCTATTGTTGCTGTCCCTACCTATTGTCATCGCCTCCAGCAGAGTGCCTTGTGTCCTTTCCTCCAAACTTTGGTCACGCCTCATTATTCTTTCCCTCTGCCCATTCACAAACCTGTCGCTCCAAGGGGCGGTTGGACTAATGACGGGTGCGCACCTTCATATGTAGATTGCCTTGTCGCGGTTCGACAATTTCTCTTCTCCCGTCCGTCCGATCTTTTCAGTCGGTCAAAAACCTGGCCCGGCCTTTCTTTCTGTTCCAAATTTTACACCGACTAGAGCTGAGTAAATTCACGGATCAGCTGCCATCTCTGGATGTTGGAAGTTTCGGGACTTATGCCAGCGGAAACTACGAGAATGTTTTCGTGTGCGATGTATCAGCCCGCGTGCTATTTCGCCTGTTACCCCAAGCCCCACAGGTAGCCGTGATTTTCTGCTTGTTTGGTTCTCTCCTTACGTGTTTTTGTGCGGTTAACTCGTTGTGATGGAGAATTTATCTCACCGAGGGAGGCCCGTGGTTTGGGTTACCGAGTCCTACTCCACTCTGTGTTAACTTTACTCTGCTGTTTCACTTGTATATACACTTTGCAATCCTCTCCAAAACTGACACTGTTAGCCCCGATAATGCTCTTGTTCTGTGATTTGATTGGAAATCTATTATCAGTGTCAAAAGTCGTTGGGTTGATGGGCGGGTTGTTGCGGGAAGTTCCACAGACAATGTTTTCACGCTGCCCTCCGCCCGGGGAGGGAAGGGTGGAAAGGGGAAACCCGTAGTTTGTGGTGAATGGAACGTGTACTGATAACTTTCTCTCAAATTTCTCCCAATGACAGAGCATGGAAGTACTATAGGTAGGTGAGACTGACCGTTCCTCACTTACTGTGGCGTGCACGTGTTGTGTTGTGAAACAGTTCCGTTCTTTGTTGTGAAATAAGAAGAAGCTTTGTTCAAACCATGCGTGGTACAAACCTGTAGTACAGTATGGTTAACTCACCTTCAGGCATCGGACGTACTCACCTGCTGCTAGATTTAGTGATTAAAACACACAATAAGCTCATCTCACCCGACCACCTTGTTATCAGACATAATAACAGAGGAAGACAATCATGGCTGACAGGTAGAATCAAAACACTCAAAGCTTGACAACAGATTCAACTCTGATTCAATGTCTGTTCCAATTTCTTATTATTACAAAATTACTACTATTCATACACTACAGGAGCTGATCATTACATGTAAAAGTATTACTGACAGTATTTGTTCTTCAAATCCCAAGGCTTTGGATTTTAGTACTTTCAGTCAAATTTCACCAATGTTCATCACTCTGTCAGTTACTTTAGGCAATTCAGATGTGAAATAGTACAAAATATGACTGATGTTGCAAGAAGCCGTGGTCTTCTGGCAGAAAATATGACAGATCTTGCCACTATTGTCCAAATGTAGCAGCAGTTGGAGATGTCCCAATTCAAATGTGACCTACAAGGCTTATAGTTCCTGATCCGGCTACTGATAAAGTCAAAGATACAAGGACAGGGGTCTCTTCAAATTATAGCCTGCTTACACATCACTTACTATGTCGATCTGAATTGTATCAAGTGAGGGTATTAAGACTGAAATATTACAAAATTGAACATCACCATATTCAGTTGTTTCTGGGAAACATGGCTGCTAATATGAAATAAAGTGTCAGCTGAATTGATATATTCTGTATAAAATAATGTGTTGTAAAACCTTTTTGCTATGAAATTTGAAGAAAATCAAACATCCATGAAAGTTGAATGTGGCATACTTATGGAGGTTTGATGAAGTAAATGTACTTCACTGATATTTTCAGATATAACAAACCCATTCCTTATGGCAAAGTTTATGGAATTATATGTCATAATGTTTAGTAGACCTGAAATATGCCCATTTTATGAATCTTCTGTTCATCTCTTTTCTAGCAGGTTAATGGACTCTCAGCAACTGTCGAGTCCTGGACATCAGACGGGCAACGGCAACTCTCCCAGCAGCATAGCCAATGCCAGTTACGCCACAAATGGGACAGACAGTACGTAATGACGTTCCTACTGTATAGCCATGTGTCTCATCTGAATACCTGTCATTTGAATGTTTGTAATCCAAATATATTGCAGCAAAATAGTTACCCTTGACTACAAGTTACTTTGTATTCTGCATGCTTGCCATAGAGACTCAGTATTTGTGTTTGACAGCATTTTCATTCTGTTCAGCCAAAATTGAAGAAGTAGAAGTATGAATATGTGGTAGACAGTACTTTAATTTGTTTATGTTAGATTGAACTGCAGTCATATATTAGATCTTGGTTGGCATGATGAGAGGCAAGCTAGCAAATGGCAGACTGTGAAGTGTTTGGAGCAGAGAGAGAATGTAGGGCAGGATGGTTAGGGTGTTAGCGGTAGATCCTGGAGGATTAACGCACACAAGCAAAGCATGAGTTGTATAACAACTCCCCTCGAGCGCAAAATTTGTTGGGTTTAAAGTAAAGAGGCTAGCACAAAGATAATTGGGTCACTGGCGGGACAAGACATTTCCACAATTATCCTGGCTCACCACAGACCAATCCCAAGACACATCTAGCAGACTTTAAGCAGAATTTGTTGCCTACAGAAAAATTGGTCACATCATTCAAATCCTTTGGGCTAAACTGGATTATGGTATCTTCCTGGTTTAGTTGGCATGGTATTTATCTACTAGATATCTGCTGTATAACATTGGCATATCCTTCTTAGTTAAAGTCTGTTACAAGATGTTAGTGAGATTGCAACTGGACTGAAGATTTGAACTGAACTGAATGAATGATCTTTGAGATTAGGATTTGAAAACCTTCAGTGTAAAGGTAGATTTCAAAATGCAAATATATAGATCTACTGAAAATGATACTTACCATACCGGTAGGTCATTATTTTGCATTGGTACAAGGTCAAACTGACATCACAAACAGATGGAATACTGACATTACTGCTAAACTTGACATTACCTCCCAGAACTGCTTGTTTTCTTACAAACACGTTGCTGAGAAGGGGCAGTCGTTTTGCCAATTGCTTGTCTAAGTCTTCCTGTTGTTTTGTTCTAGCTGGCCAGGGTGTGATAGTAACAACAGGTGACTCAACAGTGCTGACCAATTCAGACTGGGCTATGACTGGCGTCACAACTCAAACTACTGTTTCTGGTAAGTCTTGTTACAGGTGGGAAGAAGGCATGGTATCTAATATAGTACTGTTAAGGGTGGATGGACACTAAAGTACATGCACAAGAAGGGTCTAGGAGGCCCAAGAATAACTGAATGTAAATGTGTATAGAGGGAACGTGTTATTAAGTAGCATCAATACCCATACATGTAAGTATGAAGGGATTTGTGATGATACAAGCATGAAAAAAAGGAGATGGATTATGATCGAAAGAGAATGATAATAGGTGTTAAGTCAGTTGGTACAGCAGGGAAAGAAGGAGAGAGTGAAAGAATGGAGTTGATTTTGATGTAGAACTGCTGGTATTGGAGAAAGTTTAAAAACATATATCACACTAATAAACGATAAATAAGAGGTAAGTTCACATGAGAAGAGATGTCTTCTGTCAGTCTTTTGGTGAGTAACTGGTAGACATTGTGATAAAACTCTGTCATCTTTCCAGGTCCTCCTCTTTTTTTTTTTATACCTTAACTGTTGCATCTTTGTACTGAGGAAATCATAACTCCATCTGGACACAAGACACTACAAGAGGAACACCACAACACTTAGATGTCTCAGTTAAAACCTGTAGCTGCTCATTTGCCCATGAGATTTTCTTTTTTGTTATTGCAAAAGTCAGTTACATTTTTATCATAATTTTTGGCTTTACATTCAACCTGTTCATGGTAACAATCACACATGATGGTTTCAGTTGCATTCACACCATCGACACAAAATAAAGTATATGTAGGTTGAAGGTGCAGATCTTTTACTGTAGCAAGAAACTTGAAAAAAAAAAAGACAGTTGCTTGGTGCCGGCCCTTGGCAGATTTTTTCTTTTGCCTTTGATTGCATGAATTTTTTTATTTTTTCTGCTACAGTAAAAAGTGAACCTATCACATGTGACGCCCCCACTTCTGGCACCTTCTCTCACGGGGCAGATTTCGCAGGTGGGTCCCTCCTACACTCGTTCGCAAAGTTCTTCACTCAAACGTTCGGAGACTTTGCCATTTTTTCCCCATGTAGGCTTTAGACTACCAGTTCCAGAATAACATAGTTGTCCCTTATGATACACCTAGTATCACTCCCTCAAGAAGTTTGTAGGTAAATCTTACACTAGCCACTAACAGTAGCATAGGGATCTGGAATAACATAAAGCTGTAGTCAAGATTATCACAGGAGCCAATCTTCTCAAAGCTAATTAAATGTCACCATCTTCTTGTTTCCTTTCTAATCGCTCAACCTGTCTCAGTATAATGATGTATATCTGTGAGTAGTTTATTCGAATCTGCAATTTACAAGTCACCCAACTACATGGCAGTGCCCCCTTTTTCAAATGGGTGCTGATTTCTGCACTTAGAACCAAGAGCATTAAAACAACACTAATAACTAATATTGTTACAAATTCTGTACATATCTAATGAGTTCAGCTATATGTTTAGAGTGTCGATCGGATCAAACTTAATTGTGGTTGTGTATCCTGTAGGGTCCACTGAGAGCAGAACGATGAACAGCCAGGGCACCTCCCAGAATTCCACAGCGTACGAGGGCACAGCGGCACAATTTGCAGCCTCTCAGTTTCCCTATGGCAGGTAGGTCTAGCTCTTCCTCTCTATATTTCTTGAAGCTCGCTTGAATGTGTTGTAACATTGCATGGTGCACTGCCTTACCCCCCAGTCAGGTGAAGTTAAAATCTAATAAAGCATGCTACCATGCATGTGATGGTGCGGCCATGGGGCCACGGTCAGGCACACAGATATATCTTGGCCTTACCCAGGGTTATCTTCTTTTCTCATATGAGAATGATTACGGAGGACATCTTGGAAGGTCACTGTTGTGCAGATACAGTTGGTAATTCTTATGATATGTGTCCACGAAGCTAGGTTATCTAAGGCTGGGGTTATCAGTGTGGTAGAGTGTCCTCAGGATGACCTTGTTGTACCATCCAAGTCTGGCCCTGCGGCTGTGGCTGGTTCCATCTGCGGCTGGGTTGTAACTCTCTGTATGGGTGACATTCTGGTGCACTGCTGGAGCTGTAGCCAGGTGTCTGCTCTGTCCGTGATATGAATGTGAAATTTATTATGATTTTCTTGTTATAACCGACTTGGTACAGTAAGAAGTACACAGGCTTAGCTCACATGTTAATGTTTAATACATTTGTGCTGTAGTAGATTGGTTTATTATTGTTGCTTCACAACAAACATTTACAGTCTCGCAGTGTAAGTAGTAACTCGCACTGAATTGAACTGGTAAACATTAATATAAAAGGTAGTGACATAATAACATATATTATGCTGCTATCTCAATATAGGGTTGAGATCACATGTTGAGATCTGTGTACACACATAGACGATCTGTTGAATCCAGTCCCACAGAGTAACAGATTCACAAGCAGTGCAACTGCTTTTGTATAATTGTAGGCTCTTTTCAAATGATCGTAAATCTGGGCACCTCGATCAGTGCCCACTAATTAAGTGATCAGGGTTGGTTAATGAATCATGCTCATTGAAAGGGATCTCTAATTAATAACGGTAGTTACACGGGATAACAACAGTAACCAGTGGCAGTGCAGGTCTGGCGCTAACTGCCCAGTCTCCTGTTGTAATTTGTTATGACAATGGGGTTGTTAGTGCCTGGAGGGGGATTCGCCCTTGTGTGCACCAGTGCCCCAGGTTTCCCATTTTGTGTGATCAATAAACCTGAACGGCCCTGTACACCATAATGGCTGCACTTTAAAAGTTTTAGAACTAGATTATCTCCTTTTGACCGAAAGACAGCTTTCAATTATGACTTCAAAGGTGTGTCTTAAATACCCGCAATCCTTTAGAAAAAAGGCAGCTGTGTGGATTGTTTCTGTTGCATTGCATTGAGGCTTTTGATTCTGTCATCACTGCGATTTTCACTGCTTTATGAATAATTATAACTACTTCTTACAACAACCTATAACAACTACCTTGTGTTGGTGATTTTGAAGGCCAAATACTTTTTTTGGTAAGAATTTTATCTTGATACAATTTTTACTGCTTTATGAATTATTATAACTACTTCTTACAACAACCTGTAACAACCACCTTGTGTTGGAATGAAGGTTTCCAAGGCCAAAGACTTTTGATAACCTTACAGAGTTTTATCTTGATTGCGATTGCTCTGGGAAGTCACCTGTGACATGTTTGCGTTTCAGCCCTGGTCGCCCGTACCCCCACATTCTGCCTGCGCCAGCCTCACAGACTGGGATGCCGGGCTATCAGCAAGTGGTGACGGGGCAGCAGCAGTACATGCAGCCTGCAAACCCAGGCTACTACAACCCACAGACCAGACAACCTTATCTGCCAGGGGCTTATCCTCCAGGTAAGTCAGCAAATCAAGATCCACAGGCCAGTGTTTAGGTACAAGTTGATATGGATTAAGACTGTTTCATACTTGGTTACGTATGAAAGTGTGTTGCTGAAGTTTAGACAGTTCAGGGTTTTGTTGCATTTGTCCAGAGGTAAATCTGAACCTGTTGATGGCATGAAAATTGTGTTTGTTGCCTCCTGACACAAGTTGGAAGTAAAGAACTGGGCATCTGCTTAGGCCAGTGTTAAGGCACAAGTTGATATGGATCATGCTTGAGTACATCTGAAACTGTGTTGCTGAAGTTTAGACAGTTCAGGGTTTTGTAGCATTTGTCTAAGTCATATTCTGAACCTGTAAAGTTTGGTAAGTCCGCAAAGCAAGTAAAGTAAAGAACTGGGTGTCTGCTTGAAGCTTGTTGTTGACTTGTTTCATGTCAGTAGTGGAGAGTGAAACCCTACCTTGGTGAACTGATTTGTAATATAGATAAAAGTTGGAGATGAAGCTGATTTTTGACACACAGAAATGACACAAGTCATGGGTCAGGACCAGGTGCAGCAGAGGAATGCAGGGACCACACGTTTCCCTGATTGATGTGTCAGAAATGCCCAGCCTGCCATAATGATGCCATTAAACATCCTGGGGAAATGCTGTGGGAAACAATTGATTCAGTAGGAATCGTAGGAATGCCTGGCAGGAAGCAGTAGCCATGGAACCGTCACTGTTTAGTTGTAGTGTGCCTCCAGGAAGTGCAGTGAGATCTCCAGGGCGTAGGGACTGTGCCCTGAAATTTGGCCGTGACTTTGTTCTCCAGAAGGTTGGAAATCTTTTAATCAACCTCAGGAAGAGGGCTAACTGAATCAGACTCCTGACAGATTACATAAGCAGGCCCAGGATTTTCTGTCAAGCTAAACCTTAGCCCTAAAATCCGAGAAGGGACTCTGACTTGCATGGGTGTCTTAAAATGTTAAAAGAAAAGGAAAGTGGTGGTTTCTATAACTGTATCCAGTGAATAGGAGATTGTTTTGCAAAGAACATTGTCTCGAGTAATAAGCACTGTTGTTAATGTAATATATGCTGTTTAGTCACTGTTAGTTTGGCATTTTATTTTTTTCAAAAGTTGCCAGGATAATTTGTTATTGACAGTCTAAAGATTGCAAGCTTTGCATATGAATGGAATTATAAGGGGAAAGGTCACTCATCAGTTTTTGCTGATGTATAGAGGAATGACAGACTCCATTCAGCCTGGGAAGTGAAGTGTGTCTGTGGACAGCAGGAAAACTACCTTCCCATGTTCATAACTGTCACAGGCAACATTTAGAACCATCTGAAGTCAAGGGTGTTGACAACTTTTATGCCCAATTTAATGGGAAGAATTTTTTGGAGCTTTTTAATAAAGTTTGATGCATGTTACATTGTTTTGTCAGTGCTTCTAGGTGGTAATCATTTAGTAGTTTTGACATTGAGTTTTTAGGTAAAAACAGAGTATAGACTAACCTTGCTTACGTTAGACACCGTCCTAAGAGCTTCTGACTAGAGTTCTGCTTCTCTCCACTATATGAAATGTAGGTTAGTCTATCTTGGTTGTGTGAAAGAAACCTCCTGTATCCTATACTTTACCAACCTGATGAAAGTATTTTCGGAAGAGTATCTTACCATTGACAACGTTTGGTGTACATGTAATCATTTAGTAGTTTTGACATTGAGTCTTTAGGTAAAAACTCATCATTGACTACGTTTGGTGAACATGTAGGTGCCAGACCAGCCATGCAGGAAGCCAAGGGGGTACAGGGTCAGCATGGAGCAGCTTACCCAACGGGTCTGTATGGTCCAGGCTTCTCCGCAGCAGGGCAGCCAGCACAAGCCCCATACACTGCATATCAAGTACAAGGTACGGACACTGTCCTCATATACATATAATGTACTCATCATGCGAAATTCAAACTCTGCTACTGGATAAAGCAGAAGAGATACCTGTCATGGAAATTATCTCCATAATTTATCCAATAGTAGAGTTTGAATTTCCCATGAGTATTGTTTACCTGGATGTCTAGCCTTCATCAACGTATACATATACAGTACTGTGTTGACTGAGCCTTGGTCATATACAAGGGAAAATTAAAGATTGTAAATGGCACTTAATTTTCTTCATTATAATCTATAGGTCTTGTCAACAGTCATTTAAGTAGGCTCTCATTCAGGATATTAAAATTTTGATACCTGCACTCAAATTTTAAACCAAGCCACTGTGGTCAGTCACCTAGGAGAATGACAGATGTTTGTAACCTTTGACCCAGTGGTGTGTCAAAGGTCCCAGGATGAGGTCGCAGGTCAGGGAGACCTGTCACGATGAGTGACAGCCAGCTGTTGAAAGTTTTCATTGCGATGTTTTCATTGCTGTCTGCTTATTTGGACAAGGTGTAGGAATTATGGCCATCTGAAATGTTTTAGTGGTCAAGGTGCACCTGTCTTCATCTCAGGAAAGAAAATTGATCACTCGGAAAAGAAAGCTGATGTAACAGAGTCTTCATAATGTGAACTCTTCCTGTCTTGTTCTCTGGTCTTATACTTTGTATCTCATTTGTATTTGATTAGCACACAGGTTGTCTATTCCTTCACTCTATACATTAGTGATATATAACAGTGAAGTAGTGGCACATTATTCGATGCTTGTCCTATACATTTCAGATCCAGTACTACTAGTATACCCCTTGATTATTTCTTCAAAGTCAAAGTCAAAGTTAGTACGTCGCCTGTTTCCACTTAAGATCGGATGTGGTTGAACTCTGACACCTGCAGGGTCAGAAGCCATCTTGGTCATCAGTATTTGCCAGTGTTTCTCTGTTGCTGTCCAAGTTTTGGCTTGGGTGTTTTCCTTTGTTCTTCCAGGTTTGTTTTAGGCAGCTTGTGAGGAGGTGATTCCCCCAGGACAGCTCTGGCTGGCACATTTCCTCTCCCACTTGTTTTCCTTGGGAGGCAGGCCTGTTTTCATAACCTAACCTTCATGAGCTCTTGTCAGAATTGGGGTATTGAAACAGCCTACATAGCATGACAGTTCTCATCAGCGCAGGGGAGCCTTACATGAGTTCTTATCAAGATCTATGGTTCAACTTGAAGATGAAGCCTATATTTTATTGTAGGAATTTAGAATATTCCTAGATAAGTTTCATTGGAAATTTGTCTTGCTAGAGACAGTGTTTGCAGGAGCATCTTGCTAAGAATCAGGACTGGTGATTCAGATCTCTTTTTTAAAAAGACTCCTTTGTGTTTTTTTCATCCTATTCAAGAAAATGTAAAAAATCATACAATACATAAAAAGAACATTAACATGAAAATATTTTTCCAAGTCCATGCCTCACATTTACTACAGTTTTTACCGTCTTAGGTTTCACCATCTACCCTATAAACTCGTTGATGCTCAGAACACCCCCATTTCTAGCCAATGGTACCTGCTGTCTTTGACATCTTATATGTTGTGATCACCCCCTTTTAGTTGTTCTGGTTTCTCCTCTGTTCCCCTGGAGTGAAAGTGTAGGGATATCCCCTCTGTCAGTCGACTCTCGCCAGTCATCTGGAAGTGTTGCAACTTGTTTATCACCCAGTAAAGACATCCCAGTGCTGGTCCAAGTATGTGGCAACTCAGCTACCCTGCAGGTATTGTAGTGGTAGTAGGTTTTACCAGTATCTTTTTCTTGTGACAGAAGTGATGTAGATATAGTGCAATCATACGTTTGACAGAAAGCAAAGTTGTGATACTGTATGGTCGGTAAAAACAGAATGGTTATCTTACTGTAGGGGTGTTAGTAGCGGTCAGGAGGGTTTCCTCTTCAGGTTAGCTGATTAGTGATGTTTTGTCTGGGGTAGTTTCTGTTGTTTCCACCAGCTACAAATCTTGTCACCTGCACCTGTATGCTGACTGTCAAGCCATTACCAGGGATTGCACTAATTAATTTCAGCTCATTATCTGAGATTTCCTGTCTCCTAAACACATTTATTACTTACTGGCTATTAGGGCCTGGTTAATCTGGTTTGTTTGTACTCTGTCAGCTATGGAACTGTCAAAAGTACGGAGAAGTTTGTTTTAAACAGCAAACATTATCTGAGAACCTTTGAGTTATATTGGAATGGCTGAATGATACTACATGTATGTGTAATTACAGAGTCTTCTTAGTTAGAAGAGATGCTTGTTCTGTCTAACTCAATAACAAAGTATCTTTTACCAAAAAACATGCGACTGAAATGCATTAAAAAAATTGAAGATGATTGAAATTTAATCTTTTGTGGTTTCTACTTCCAGTTCCTTATTATCAATGTCAGAGCAATACATGCAACTCATTGTCAGCGAAATTATTTCATAGAATCGCAAATCTTGGAAGGAAGTATTTGTGTTTACATATTTCTTCTTTCATTATTTCAGATAGTTGGTTAGCTAATGATAAGCATTATGATGCCTTGTTTTGACAAGTTAGAGAAATGTGCAGTAGTAGTACTTGGGAGTAATACGTGGTAAAAAAAAGGGCAGACCTGGAAAAGGTGCTGTTCATTAAGGGCAAGGAGTGCATTAAATGGTCGTCATGTGGGGCCTATATTAACCCTGTAGGGTAGGTAAACAGTCCCAGGCTCTTTTATTATGTGTGTGGCAGGCGGCTGCCTCTCTCTGGCTGCCATCTGTCAGGCAGAACAGAGTTCCTCTGAATAGAGACCTGATGCAAAGGGAATGGAATAAGCGAGTCTGTCAGGCAGGCCAGCGGTCTGACATTCCTGACTAAAAGGTGCAGGGAAGAAGCTGTTAGGTGAATTAGTTGGCATGCACACTGTCGTTGATCTATCTGTATTGAAATCTGTATTGACGTGTTTCGTTTTTGAAGAAAATCCTGGCTTAAAGATATTGGAATTTTCTTGTTCACGACCACATAATATTATGCAGGATTGGTAGATTTTACAATGTATGAAATAAATTACAATGAAAGATTATTCACTGATAGAATTATTTGTCAAAAAGATTCCTTTATTTTCTTGGTATTGATATTGTAAGTCTGAAAATATACCAAGGAAGATGAGGTCTAATACAGCAGCCTACCGTCTTCGATACTCAATGTCCAAGTGAGGCTTGGAACAACATGGACTGCTTGTGAAATTCCATGCCCCTGACCCAAGATGGCGCATAATTACAGGTCTCCCATTCAGCCCAAAGTTTAAAAATTTCAGGCTTTGTGTGAAGAAAGAATCGGGCATGTTGTGTGGCATTCGCGGTGCACGCCGCCATCTGTTACATTGTTGCAGAACGGTGACAAGCCCGCTACATTTACCACACAGCTTGTTTATGTGAAACAAAACACTCAGAGATTGCTGTAGAATTTTAAAAAAAAATGCTTCCTTTGACAATTAAAAGAACTTTTGCAGAGTTAATAAGATATCCAAGTGTAATACTGTATTCTCAAGTAAGTCAGCCCTAGAACTATTGTTGCGATAGGAAAATTATGCCTCGCCAGTCACTGTTTTCTGATGCAGACCCTATGCCCTAACATGCACATAGAAATTTTCATTGATTCCATTTATGCCAGTTGTTTTTGGCTGGTTCCTACCTGGCACCAGTTGTGTAACCGTGTTATGTCATGGTCAAAATGGGAAATGTCTTCCCTAATCCCAGCCAAGCAAGTAGACCTTGGCATTTGAACTAAAAATACAGCAAGCAAGATCTTTCAGAACAGTAACGTAATAACAGTGCTAATAAAATTCCAATATATGTCCATACTGACACCAGAATTACTAAATATAGATGTGCTCTAGCAACTATCATATTCCTTGTGATAGCCCACCCTCTTTTTTTCGTCATTAAAAAAACGTACAACACTTTTACATATCTTAGCAATATAAACGGAGATGAAATATTAAGTTAGAGCTAAAATGTCAGGTGGGTGGTTCTGTGGTAAGAAGTATGAAGAAGCAGGTTTGTCCAGTTCCTTATCTCCAGATCGGTGACTTCTCAGATATGACAGCAATGTGTGTAGTACTACCTGAAGCTTATCCCCTGCCTTACTGCCCATGTTGTCCAGTTTAACTTATCCTGGCCCGCCTGATACAGGCACTGCTCAAGCGGAACAAGCTACTGCTGTTTTGTTTGTGGGGAAAATAAGTTCTGGGGCAAAGCACTTGGAAGTAATTAGTCTGCTTTTGCTCAAGGAAGAACTGAGGCAGAAGCAGGTGAATTAAGACGTGCCGTAGGAAGTGCAAGGAAGGCGGGATGAAGCTGTTTGTTAAAATAAAGAAAATGGGCCACATGCATACTATATGTGACTGTTCTGATAGGAAGATTGGTTCAGATAGATAACAGTACATTTGAAAATGTCATGACAGATGACTATCTATCCATCCAATAGTATGGATATAGATAATAGTCTGTGTGCATGTGTCTGTGGGTAAGATGTATTTCTACATTTACTGTATGGTGCAGCTGTACAAATTGAGCTATTAAATGTGTTTCCTCATCATTACATGCAGTGTATAGTGATTATGGATATGATACAGCTGCTGACCTGATCATCCAAATCAAAATTGTAACAGTTCCCTTTCATATCTTTATCAATAGAGGCCTGGATAGCCGCTTTTTCCTAATGACTTGTTTCTCAGTACTGTTATTTACAACCTAATTGGACTCGGTTCTGGGCTTGTAAGGCCCTTAGTCGCTATGTGTATTCACCTGGTAAAGGTGAAACTTAATGTCTCATTAAAACTGACATTTAGAGGGTTTGGCCACCTCACAAAAGAAAGGGAATATTTGCTCTCAGAACTAGCACTTCTTCTAGCAGTTCAGAACTCGTATGTAAATTTTGTCATTTCAACTCTGCAGTGACACAGTTACAAGAAATACATTTGTAGCTTCTAAACATAAAAATTAAAGTTGAAGTTCCTCTTTGCGTATTTAAAAAGAAATAAAACATTGTTGAGTACATCATTGAAACCCTACATTATGAAATGTTTTCTTGCAAAGTATTAATATCTTAGTCACATACTGCATTGTATTTATCACTAGCAACATCTACTATACCAGATGATTGTACAGTCAAAAAATTAATGAATAAAATGCTACCAAACATATGTCATGGATGGAAATCTGCTGGATATCAGACAAAGCAACAGTATCACCTGGCCTGAATGATGATAGATCTCAGCCGAGATACAGAGAAAATTGCAGCAGTGATTAATGAAGGTGTGCGTCAGGCATTTGTACTGATGTTCTGTCGCTGGTGCTGCCTACGCCCTCAGGTACACCTGGTAATTATTTCTCCCATCCGCCGCTCTATTGTTCTCAGGTATCCTGTGGCTTCTGCCCCTCTGGGGATTATTATGTTGTGATATTTAGACAATGTTAACTCTTGTTCAACATGGACCCCCTACTGGTCTAAATGTTAGTTACATTTTGTAATGATGCTCACCTTCAAATGTTCTTTACAACTTTGGTGGCAAGTAAAACATCTCATGTCCTTCCTGTTGTTAGTAAGACCCTGGAGGTATTATTAATCATTTTTGGAGTATCTCTTTGATGGTCCTTGTCTGTCAGATGTGAATGATTTGTGGATTTAGCTAGGCTGATGTTGGACCACACTTAATCCTTTATTGCCAATTCATCTCTATCTAGGAAATTTGTCAACATTATGGCTCACCTTTCTGTTGTACACATTGACAGAAGTGTTGTCACTTAATTGTAAAGTTATTGCTGTTTAAGCCACCAGAAAGCAACAAATAAATCACAGTGGCATAATGAGTGGGAAATGATAGGAAATGAGTGTCATTATGGAAACTTTTTAATGTGAAAGGAGCAGATGCTGTAGCTTTCCCTTTTAGATTACCAATGTGTCACTTAAAGGCCTACTTCATCGATTGTCAATGAAATTGTTGGAAATATCATATGTTTGTTAGTGGATTTCTTTGGTACTGAAGATAACCTCTTACATTAAGAGTAAGCATAAGCATTAACTTTTCTTTTTTCTTTTTGCTGTTCAGGTGCATATAGTACAAGTGCAGCTACCTATCCCACCAACAGTCCAGCTACCAACACGCAAGCTTATGCAGCACAACAGGTAAGGTTGCCAGTAATCTATACTCATTTTTAGCCAACATAAATAAGAAGGGTTGTATGGCTAATGTCAACCAATTCTTATGATCTTCAGAAAACAGCCAAAAGCACTGAACCAGGGAAAACCGTCCAACTGACCATCCATTTCTCACACTCAAGTGTAATGTGCAGTGACAAACTACCAGCATATTGAGCTCAAATTGAGCCAACTTTTACTCGGGGGTCTGACCTGTAGCTCGGGAATGATTCAAGCCCAGTGACCTTGTCTGTTCTTGAACGTCCTTTCCCTTTGTTAAAGTCAGCGGATGATGATGGCCCTGGGTGCAAGCGTCCCTCTCTAGTCACAACTGCTAATTTGTTGGGACAAAATGAGCAAATTGAACACAAATTGGAGACATTCTGGGCAATTCCGTGACCTCTGCCCATGGAAAAACTAGCAAGTTCGGTGACCCTGGCGTTTGAGAACAGTTGCCACCATTGTCGGTGTTAGACGGCCCGGGGCAAGGTGTGCTATGGACACCAGGCATCCAGCTGAGGGCACGCCGAGTTCACCTCAACAACTTCTCTCTTCTGAAATGAAATTTGGGAACTTGCCAAAGATTCTTTCTCCTTACAGCCCCTTCTAAAGGGCAACACTAATGTGGTCTTTTAAGGTTGTTTCTATAAAATTAGGATGCTAAAGGCTGTATACCCCAGAAAGTCAAATTTTCAAAAAGCAATGAAACTAGAAAACATTTGCAGCCATAAACATGTGAATATTAAATTGAATGCTTCTAAATTGCAAACAGTGTGTTATTGAGGTTAATTAAAATAATTGCAGTTTTAAAACTCATTGAAGGTACTTCTAAATGTCAGAGAGTTTGAGAAGAATACTAAAAATTTGACATTTTCACATCAGCTTTGGTCATGGAAGATCATACTGTGGCAGAAAATAAGAGATCAAAGTGCCATCCCTGCACAAATTACCCCCAAAAAGTGCTGTTGGCTATTCCCCGCCAAGCACGTCTACAATTTCCGGACTCCCAGCAGGTGTGGGATGACCTCTGACCTCTCCAGAAAGGACAGAGGTCATCAAGGTATAAATCTGTGTGCTGCTGACAGGAGCGCTCAAAGGCCTCACATCAAAGCCGTGATAGAAACACGTCCCCCACAGAACTGTAATCCCTCACATGTCCAGGTAGACCCTGCATGTGCAACCTGAGCTTGTGGGGAAGAAGTTGAAAAGAAGTTGACTTTTATATTGAGAGGTTAGACTTGTAGACTGCAGGCTCGGATGTCATCCTGTAAATGTTATCATGGAACAGCGTGATATCTGTGATACTACTGGTATTAAGTGTTGGACCTTTGAACATACATTTTGTATAGTTGCTGTTGAACACACTTTCAGCATATTGAAGTATGCGTATATATTTTGCATTTCTCAACGAACATTTTTGAATGTTGTGTTTACCAGTATATATTTGTGTGAGGCCGCCATTGTTGATATTTTTGTTTTCCATTTTCCTTGAGGCTGCTGTTGTGTTGCAGGCAGTGGGGAAACAATCCCAGAGTGGTCAGGTACGACCTGTCCTCTTCACAGCATGACTCAAGCTTGAAAAGAAACAATAATGTATTTTCCTTTCCCTAATAATGGGGTGTTGGAAAATGTTAATAAAAGTATCTATATTTGTATCTATATTTGAAATCTGAAAGAACATTCAAGGATGAACATGAATTTTGTACATGGTCATGAAAGTGATTCTACTTCGCACCAAAATTACTTTCCTAAAAGAATTAAAACATACATCAATATACATTGTTTATATTCTGCCTTGCAATTGATGTAGAGCTTTAATTGAATCGAAGTATTGCGAATGCTAATGATGAAGCACCACTAACCATCATCACACCCCACTTATATATGCAGCACAAAGATTACTAATCAGAAAATACATTATGGCCATCTTTATGTGGCTATGATTGCTTAATTGCTATCAATGATTAATGGTGGCCTAACACAAATAAAACACTAATTGCAAGAATGCTTCATAGATATGCATAACATCAGTAAGTAGTTGTTGTTGTCATGTTTACTTGTTATGTCTCCAGACCTGCAATGCTTTTTATAACTGCTCAGCTATTCAGCTACTGTACTGATGCAGGGCTCTAGCCAGCACCCGGTTTTTCTGTCTTTGTGGTGTGTGATGGAAAAATTTCTAAAGCAATCAGTCAAAACTGACCAAAATCTTTGGTAAAAATATTATCTAATATTTCCACTCACAACCTTATGATTTCCCTCTCAAAATGTGGGAAATTGTGGGTTTTTTTTAATGTCTATGAGTTGCCTCTCAAAATGTGGGAAATAGTGTTTGTAAAGGCTAAATTTGCCCACGGAACAACCCCCCCTAGATTGTGAGCACCCTCCCCTCCCGCCAGGTCCAGTCATGAACCTGGGTTGACGGAAAAAATTTTTGAGCTGTCTAGAGCCCTGCTTACATGGTTTGCCATAACGTAACAATTACATTGATGTTTTTTGTTTTTTTTTTAATTTTTCCGACAGGAATACACGTATCCCCCCCAGTTTGGGCAGGCTGGCACCTATGCGCACCAGTACTACACCACCCCTCAGGGGTACTCCCCCTTCAACACATCCAGCACCACCACCCTGACTGCACCCAGCACCACAACCACATATCAGCTGCAGCCAATGCCTGATCTCCCCACAACCGGAGGTAAGAACTTACAGTGTTTACTATGTGAGCAGCACATCGGCAGAACGTACTGAACCTGCGCAAAATCCATATTGTATAATTTATTGTGCATAGCACTTCCGTTGAACTTCTCATATTAGGTCGCATTTGCGTATATATAAATTATAAGGTTAACATCTCGCCTGTAGTTTCCAAATGTTATGTCAGGAAAGATATCATCTGCAACAGGCCAAATTTTGATGCAACGTTGACTAAAAACCCCACAAAAAAACGGTTTCGGGCAGGCGCAGTACATTCTGCCAACGTGCTTATTAGGTGAGCTATTATCAGTTGCCGCTGTGCTTTATTGTTGCATATGGGGACATACCTTGCATGTAAAAACCCTCAATAGACAGGCCCTCACCAGACATCAAATCTGACAGAGTAACCTTTGACCTTTTGCGATGCTACCAACTCTCCCATATCGTGTCAGGCTGGCGATGAGTTTGCGTGCGTGACACTCCGGACTAAAAAAAATCTGGCATGTCCAGTACCCAGTGTTTACTGTCCTAAGGGGCACAGAGAATCATCATCATTTGCAGTAGAAACCTCAGAGATGAAAGGTTTCTTGACGTCAGTGTCCTTGTTTGAAGGCTGTTGGAGGTTTGCACCCAGTAATATTTTTCTAGGATTACCCAATGTTTAGTATCCGTAGGCGAATATTTGGGCTGGGCCTTGAGGATTAGGACAGAAAATAGTTCTAATGTTTTTATCAAGATCTTGGAGTTATGGGGATATATGCTAACAACATTGAGTTTCTTATGACAGTGCATCAATTGCGAAAAAATTAAGGCTGTTCTATCATATTTTCTTACTTTGGCAATTGGCAAGGACTTTTTACAATAACAAAAAAAATCCATAACAGTAGTTGAATCCCTTTCCAACCTCCCCACTTGTCACAGAGCATTCCAATGGGGATTTGTGTTCCTTCTTATGTATGACCAAAACTCCATCATTCTTATTTGACAAGACTTTTGGCTCTGAAGACTCCTTGCATTCCCAAGACGGTCCTGCATTGTTCTGGGTAAAGGAAGCATGAGAGATCTGTTGCATGATAGGCTGAAGTGAGTGACAGATTCCCAGCTGCACATTCAGTGATTAGCATCACGGTAAACAGAAAGTGGTGACAGATTTGTCGCAGCAGATTCCAACCGCCAACCAGGTTTTGTGTTGGTGTAAAAAGTCTGTTCGGCTGTAAGACAATGATCTTAGATGTGTACTTATTAAGCAGTACTGAACAACAAGACTCTACATGGCAGATGAGTGTGATTTCTAAAGATATTCAATATAAGTAATTTTTCTGATTAAAAAAGTGTTGATTCTGCAGGAATTTTTTCCATTTGTTTCCTGCCTACAACATAAAATGATTTATGGATGAAACACAATTTTAGTCAAATTTTATACAAATTTTGTTGAAGACAAATCTTTCTGAGGACTTTTTTACTGAGGACTACTCGCACAGAAAATGTATTTATGGTTTTCTTGAGCAGAGAGAAAGGGTTTTGAGCTACTAGCAAAAAAACAACAACAATAATGTCATACAAATCTTCTTCAGTGGCAATGACAGAGATGGACACCTACAGGGTAACCTTGACAGCATTCCAAAACTTGATTTACACTGTTTTTGCCTGTTCCAGACAATGAAGTCAGCCCCTTTCCAAACACTGATCTCAAACCCACATTGACAATAGATGTGAACAGAGAGCACAGAGCGGGGTCAAAATCTTCCTCCAGTCGTAGTAAATAAGGGCAGGTGAAAACAGCCCTCCCCACTGTCTGATAATGATCTAGAGGTAACTAACCAGACTTCACTTTTTTTAAATCCTCACAGTAGTGCACGAAGACGTTACGAAAGTGAAAAGCACGCCGAGCAGATCGAAGTCACGACGGAAACAACCCAGCCCACCTCCAGAAAACGATCTAGAGGTACGTTTATCTTACATCTTTATCTTGTGGTGGCACACAGTTTGCTCCGACTTGTTTGCTGACTTTGCTGTTTTAATTTTCGTTTATACATATTGGAAACAAAGGCACAAAGAGAGAGGTCACTTTTCCTTCTCCCTGCTGAAATAACCTTTTTGGTACCAAATTTGTATTGGTTGCAAGGTTAGGCAGAAGAGAGAGGGTTAATCAATGAATTAGTTGCGTCAAAGACTTGTTTCCATAGTTTGTGTATGTCCTGGTGTGTCATTGCTAATTGTACATCCCTCCTCCCTACAGAGAGTTTTCGTGTGGGACCTGGATGAGACCATCATCGTGTTCCATTCCCTCCTGACCGGCTCGTATGCGCAGAGATTCGGAAAGGTAGGAATTGTAAGTCCACCCAACAGCAACACATCTTTTTTTCTAAGCTCGTAGAACCAAGTAGACTGATAATTGTTGTTAAAAGATCCCTTCTGTTTCCTTTTAGTTTTGCCAAGTCAAAAAATATACAAAAGAAAACTGTGATACTGGAAATAAGTTGACTCCATTTAAAAGGCTCTGTTGTAAAAGTACTCACAGTTCTTGGTTGAACATTTCTCAGTGACTTCCCAGAGATACCTGTATCCCCATGTTCAGTGCGATTAGAAGATTTCCTGCTTACTAAAAATGTTTATTGGGGAATTCTTATTATTGTGGCCTCTCCTTTGAGCAGAAATTTTTAAGATTTAGCTGTGTCTGGGCTGACCTTTTCCTTAGACCTTTTCATAGATTTGTTATCATGCAAAAGTCCAAAAGGTTGTTAAATGACTGCTTGCAGCATTGCCTCTAGCCAACAGGGATTTCCTACTATCTCTCTGGTGCTATTGTCTCAGAATTTGCATCTCTTTGCTAGAAGAAGGGTCAGATTGAAAAATTATGTGGCCCACTTCCGAAGGAACTCAGATATGATCTATTGCTTACGGCGAGGAGCATAGACAGATAACATCACAATTATGTCGTTGGCAACTTTTGTCTGAGATAGAAAACTGTGTAAGACTGTGATTAGGAAATATTGTCAAAAGCCTCAAGTTGTATAATCTACAAACCAGCAAGCACTACAAGAGCATCGTTCAAATAGAATTATTTCACATTTACTCTGTATTGCAGTCCAAATTTTTATTAATATTATTGTAATTTAATACCGTATTCTCATTCTTTTCAAAACTTATGCTTAAACTATATTAATAACAGTTAGTTCATTGAGATACCCTTTAGCCCCCTTAACAACAGTTGAATGAATCATCAAAGTATTAATGATGAGTTTCAGAAAAATTTGAAAACACTCAGAAGCTGTAAGTAACTAAAATGAGAAATGTTGCCAAGTTCTCAGCGTCCCCAGAAAAACCTTCAGTGTGTGTAGTTTATGGCGTGGCTACCCTCAAGGCTTGTCTCAATGCCAAGACCTGCTTGTCCCTGCCTCATACGAGCCATCTGTGCCAATCTGTTGACCCCGGGCGACCCCGCGCTCCCTGGTATGGCCGCCCCTCCTCCTGCCAAGAGAGCCCCACATGGGCGGAATTCCGAGGGAGATTTGGCAACAGTTGCTCTTTGTGTTCAGCAGGGCGGGAAATGCATGGGCACAGTCAGGACGGACCTCCGCACACACTGGTGCTGCTGTATATAGGCAATGCCTGCCCAGAAAAAATGCAGCTGAACTTCAGCTATTTTTGTTCATCAGCTGATGGATTGTTCTAGACACTTCTTGGGTCTGAGTACAAATTCTTTGCGGTTGATATCTTTCGTGAAAGAACAAAATTTTGGCAGAAAGCTGCTATCTAAATAACTTTGATACAATTATGTACCATTTGGTAGTAATTATTATTTTGTAAGGACTACTGACAGGTTGTTTGGGGTTGATTTAATCCTTCTGCTATTTAGTTCCACATATCAAAATCTGTGGGAAAAGCTACGTATTTGAAACAAAGCGATTACTGAAAAATGTAGCAAATCAGTTTTTCCAGCATCATTGTTTTCTTTATACTAGTATATCAGTATATCAAACAGGTAAAATTGTGTAAAGTATTATTGACTTATAAGGATTTTGTTGAGTTTTATTTTTTTACAATTTTCATTATTTTTTTTATATGAATATCACAATCAATTACATTGTTAAAGGCTTGTGGGCCTTAATGCATGTTGCCAAATTAGCTGGGATCTCTGAGACAGGTTGCCAGTACTCCCCTTATCTTCCTGTCAACAGCAGTAGACTTGATTTATGTGGCATCTTAGATAGCCAGAAGTGTAGTAGCTACTGTATTGTAGGTCTGGAGACCACAAACTTTTCCTACTGTTCCTCGGACATGGAACTAGACAAGCAACATCCCAAATTCTATTGGATTGTAAGATAAAGCTAGCTCTCTCATTCTAGCTAGCTCAGGGAAAAATATTATTGAAAGGAAAAGCAGGTTGTGTTTTGTTTGGGTATCGGGTTTGACAACCAAAACCTCTATTAGGTGGTGGTAGAAACACATTGGGGGTATTGGGAGCTGGTGACAGTGAGTAAGTAAGGCAGAGACCTCCCTGGCAGCTTGTGTTTCAGGAAGATGGAGATGTTGGATATCAAATAAGCTCAGCTGCTGATTGGCACTTTGTATACAAATTGTACAACAGCAGTAGCACTGGGGTATATATTGTACAAACAAGACCCAACTGGACTGTATCAGTCATGTTTGGGTGATTGTAACTTGATGGTACGTACTGCATGTTATCCCAGTGTTTTGGATGCCTGTGTAAGTGCCAGTATGATGAATTGGTCATAAAAGTGTTTGAGAATGATTGGTACATGCCCATGCATTCATTAGGCATAATTCATCATCGGTGTCTAGCTTTGTCAGGATTGATTTTGTGCTGACAGGACACTGGCTCACTACACCAAGAAAAATACTACTTCTCTGCCATCTAAAATACTACTGTACACCATGAAAAATACTTACGGATCAGTTACTGTAGTCCCTGACCATTCTAAACTACAAGGCTATATGAAATACAGGTGTATATGGAGGAGTTATTGCAAACTACTGTCTACCTTTTTAACAGCTCTCTCTACTCTGTGCAAGTATTTTTGTGTTTGTTGTGAAGATACAACAGCCTCATAGTACCTGCAGTGTATTTAAGAAGGTGTTGACTATTTTGACCCAGTATTGACATGAACATGTAGATGGAATTTAAAAATCCCATTAATACCAGTACTGTGGAGGTAGCTCCATGTATTACATGGTGTCTACAATGTATACAATGTACATTGTACATCCCCAAACAAGTGGCACACTGGATAGTGTTTCTGTGAGTTACTTGTGTTTCACCCCCATACGATCGATTGCCTCCCAAGTATTTCTATGAGTTTCTAGTATTTCATCCCTGCCAGTGAAACTGTTTGTTGCAGATGCTGGAGTGTCAGGTTGTAAGACAACTGTCCAACTGTAATGGTGACATCCTAGTAGATTGTGTTTCTGGGAGTTGATAGGGTTTCAGCGGCTTCAGGGTCAGTTGCCTCTGCAGATTGTATCTCAGAAATAACAGGGAAACAGTTACTGTTTTGGACACAGTACGAATGGAATAGGGGAATATTTTATGTGAAAATACTTGCCTGTTTTCAAAGGACACAGATGAAATCTTTTTGCACAAACTTTGGAATGAGTGAGGACTGAAACAGGACTCCACAACAGATGTGGGTCATACAGCAATAATGTATTATCTAGATTTCTAATGTTAGAATTGTTAGAACCCTGCTTAGTTGGCCAAGCCTTTTATAGGAGTAATTGTGGTTTTATCTGTGGTTTATGTAGCTTGGTGGGGTTAACTGTTCATGGAAGGAAAACATCCTCAAATCTCTGTAGGAACTGGAACTAAGCTGATTCTCTCCTGACAAATTAGGATCCCACCTAACCCACCTAATACCATACATCAAGATGGTTTGGGGGCACCATAGCCAAGACTCATCCAACTTGGCCCAGTCCTGTGGAGGATAGATAAATGGCTTTTGGAAAGCCGACTCCCCTGACAGAGCTACTGCCGTGTAGACATGTCTGACTGTAACAAGTAACTGATTGAACTTGTCCATGATGAGGGACAGAGGCTAAGGGAGGTGGTGTCAACAGCATTCCCCACAAGCCTGCCTGTAGCTGTTGTACTTCAACCCTTTAATGTACATGTACATTTAAGATAAAAGTGGTGGGGAAATGTGCAGTTATTCTCCCAACAGAATTTTGAATGACCTTTACCTGTGACAGAAACTAGATCATACAAGATAGCTATATATATTTCAAACCCATTTCTACATGTAAATGTATCGTTTTGATTAAAAGAAATGTTTCTAAACTGTCTTTGGCCAGATTTTCATAATGTTCTGCAATAATACAAGTAAACAGGACAACAGGTTTGGTTTGCAGGATGGGAGAGCCACAGTTATGTCAGGGATGTGCAGGGATCTGTCTACACTTTGATCCAGGTCAGTTGTTGGGATGGCAGGGAATGCCATATCTACATGCCTTAGCAGTGGCCCATAGCAGACAGTCATGATGACAAAATATCTCTGCAGAAAACTTTCTTTGTCTCCGAATTGTTGGTTTACGGAAAGGTCAGGCAAAGCTTTTCTAACACGTGGACCTTCTTAGTGCAACTTAGAATTGCAATCCTGGAAGAGTCATAAGATCACAATCTGCACATTCTTCGTAAGGTACAAGTTCGCTGTGGCATCCTTATAGTCATTTCCCTCTTACAAGGGCCAGCAGACATCTGCTCACAATTTCAACTTTTTTGGTACACATGTGTCTAAAGAATAGACACTGTCTGTGAAGGTGTTGCACCTTGCCCAGTCTTCTTTCTTACGTTCTCTAGAAGTACTGTCATGGCATATTAACAACTGCTTTGGCTATTTCACCTTAGATACCAAATGGAGAACACATGGATGACCATAAAAGTTAATGAAAGGCAGCATTATAGTCTATTCCTACTCCTAGTCACATAAAAAGGAACAACAAAAGTCACCATAATTTTTTATATGATGAAATGAAAAACAACAGAACCAGAATGGTTTGCTTGCTTTCCTGGAATCATGGATCCTTTGTCTTGCTATGGACATGAGACAGATAAATGAAGACAATTGCAACAGGTAAGGTTTTATTTTGAATCTATCCTGTATGTAGAGACCACTGCAACCTTTAGAGGTCTCTTGATAAGTGTCTGTCCTGACATTCCATGGAAGGTCCCCTGGGCCCACATTGCAGCCCTGTCAGGTTTATACCACAGCCTGCTGCCTCCCCAATGAGCCTTATCTTCTACTGGCAATCTTTTAATTAAATTTTTGGTAGGGTCAGAGGAGCATGTTGTTCTTACCTTTATGACACTGTGATTATTGCCTCAGGCAGAATTTTGGCAACTGTAGAAATTTTGACCAAGTCTGTCATTTGTTGGAAAGCTTTGCCAATTTGTTGGAAAGCTGCGCCAATTTACTATGTACTAGGTTATACAAACAGAGAGAGAGAGAGAGAGGGATCCATACACATTTGGCAATGTCAAGGATTTGTATCGCTAAACAGTTTGATCGCCTAAACAAGGGGAACATTTTACTAGAAACAGTATGTTTATTTTGTTACTGTCCTGGCAAATTTGCACTCAATGCTGCCAACAGATGCAAAGTCTCACATATAAATGAAACAAGGAGTCTACTTCACAGCCCAACTTTTTATCTAAATTGCCATCTAGATGGAGTGACTGAAAAGTATGCTAATGAGCAAGGGTCCCTCTATGCAAATGAGGGTGGTGTCTGGGTGGGCGGGGCCAGTGTGTGATTGACAGGTTGAACAGGTGGGAGTTTACAAGGTGGCAGGACCTTTAGCTGGCATGGTAAGATAAACAGTGGCAGTGACAGGCTGTTTGATGGTTATTACACTGCTGATTGGCTGCCAAATCAGAACAAGATGGTAGGCAGGGCTTATGGGTCAAACTGGGATTGATGCAATTAGACATCTTCCTCAGCCAAGAGGGAAATGTTTTTACTCGCTATGAAAAATAATCAACAGTGAAGAACAAAGTCCTTTTTGTCTAAATTGCACTACTCTCTTTTTCACTTGTGTTTTGCATCAAGCATTGTATCTTGAATCCTAAACAATGATAATAATTGAGTGCCTAGCTGTAAGTTGCGATGTTCCACTCAATGTGCAGTTAGAACATGTTCTAATGATAATAAATAAGGGAGGGCCTCTTGCCAGGAAATTGACCAAGGATATCTGAAACACTTCACTCTGCAGAAAAGCAGTGCCCTCCCATTACCCCTGATATCAGGCAGGGTGGAAGTAGAGGGACCAAGTTGATAACTTGAAATGCAGTACAACTGATTCAGATCTGCAGAAGGCTTTTGAAGCTTTTTGGATGTTGATACCACTTGTGCTACTTTTAGTATTACCAGAATATTGCTTTTGTAATTATGTGATAATAAATGAAGAATTCATTATCATCTAAAAGAAATCTTGAGAATTTGTTTTTGGTACATGTACTTGCTGAGGCTAGTTTTGCTTTTATCCAGTGACTGAGTGAGAAAGATTGGATCAAATCTGTGGCAAGGCAGGTAAGGATCAGATCAGATGAGTTAGAAAGTTCCCTGGATGTGCTGACTGATACGGATGTGATTGTCTAGGGAAATGGTAGAAACACAGGCAGAAGGAAAGGCAGATTCAGCCAAGGTCAAGGCCAATAGGCAGACCTCAGAGGGGGAAGACATTCCAAAAGAATTACGGAGATGGGGGAGGCTCTGCAGCAAAAACAGCATGTGTTTGTGTTTGGGCTAGAACAGCTCAGGCCCCCATATTGCAGCCCTGGATTTATCGCTAAGTAGGACCTAAGCCATCTCCAAAGCACTTGAACGTGCCTTACGTCCACAATTTGCTCCGAAATTTGTTGAACTATGCGGCAACAAATCCCTTAATTTTTAAAAAGGGCTGCCGTGCCAAAATTGTGATAGATAAGAAGTTTGAGAGATTATCTTGTGAGCCAGGCACTCTCTACCCCATAATTCATGAATGTGACTCACCAGTGTTGAATAATATCAAGTGAGTCTCAACAGTCATCAGGTTTTCACTTCTGTATGGCTGCCTTTACTAAAATTGAATGGTTGCAGTACAGTGAGTAGAATGTAATAATGGTGCATTAAGTGTAGACCGTAATTTGCCATTTTTATTCTAAGTAATGCGTTGTAGCTACCCAAAATTTATCATAAAACCTAATGGGGAGGCCTTACAGCACATAGCTGGCTCTCAAAATTGAGGGTAGAGCATTGTCTGAAATCTGGACTCAACCAAGCAGGCTCTCTTTTTGTGCTTGGAGGTAAAAAGAATTAAAGTTTAACATTTTCTATCCTTTAAAAGAAATGTGAAACAGTGTGGATGTCCACTACAGATCATTCTGGCCGCCTTCAAAGATCAGAGGAAAGTGTAGTGTCTGTAGGAAGATCAAGTGCTGTGCTGTGTGTTATTGCAGGGATCTGGATGTCTTACTCTCTCCTAGTGAGGATTTTCACATAAAACAGTAGAAGGGCGATGGTTTATTTTCAAGCTGTGTAGGAATAGGTCAAGTTTGGTGGTAGATTAGAAAGGATTCTCGCTGCTGTGTGACTTTGGCACTGGAGCAGGCCAAGGGTTCACTCATGAGAACATTTGTCTAAGTGGTGTTTAGAGGGAGATCATAAGGAGTCAATGAACGTTTGGTTGAATAGAAGTGTACATGTAATGCTGGGCAGGTACAATACACTTTGGTCACTATGGAAGTGTTGGTTTTGTGCAAGATGATGTTAGCAATGTTGTCAGCTTCTTTAAGAGGCTAGACATAGAGAAGTGAAGTGACATTAAAATGCATTACAGAAACAGAGGTAAATTAACTAGGGAAGTTTGTGCTTTCCTGAAAAGTGCACTAAGTGGCAGTGGCAATGGCCTGGACCACATACAAGGGAAACAAGCATGCACATTTCTTCTAGGATTTCAACATTGTATCTGACCGAAACTACAAAGGGCTAATAAGCCTCCTGAAGACTTATCTCAGACAGAAAGGATCTGGCCAGTGAGACCACTTTGAGTTCTGATCTGTTGACTGGTGACTGATAGACGCCAGGCTGGTACATGCGGGGGAGGGGGGCCGTGTACCTGCATTGCTGGGCAGTGTCATAGGTTTGGACCATACCGGAGGCAGATAAGGAGGAGTTAGTGGCTTTGACCTCGGCATTAGCTGGGAGGAACAGACATGCAGCAAGAATTCGGTTAGTTTAATGATGTGAGGTAATGGGGGAAGAATGACTGATTGAAAGTCATCAGTTGGCATAGCAGTAACTGACCGTGGCCTGATCATGGAATTGTTGTTTACAAGTTAGAACTCTTGCCTGGCTCTGCTGTACTTGTGTAGTTCATGAATATCGATAGATTAACATGCTTTTCAACAGTTTTAATTTTACTGACCCATTGTTAGCTGTGGTTTCCATGTAACTTACCAGGGCCCAAGATGGAATTGAAATTGAAAGATGAAAAAAAATTTCATGTTGTGGTATCAAGATTATTATTAAGGAAATTTTATTGAGTGACAATCATGACTAACATTTTGACAAAGCATGTCAAGTGTGTAAAGGAATATCAAAGAATGTGTCAATGCTTGCGGATCAGCCAGTCTGGTTTCCTGTAGCTAGGCAAACCAACTGAAGTAGACTCTTGAACCTGTCAGACAAATTCTTTACACCTTGCAATTTGGATTAAAAACTTCCAGAAACTTCAAAAAGCCTGTTGACAGCCCCTTACACTTCCCGCCATGCATCACATTTGCCATTTCAAATTCCTGTTGCAATTGCCTTAGGTCTGCATCCAAGCACGGCCACTTAGATATACCAACTCCTGCTTAATTCCTGCCCCAATATTTGCTCCTCTTGATCTGGTGACATGAAATGAGCTCAGCTGATGAGGCTGTGCTTGCTCAGTAGGGATGTGCTTCCGGCCGCTTCCAAGCCAGAACTGAGCAATTATTTGGTCACTGCGGAGTATATATGGCAGCCCACTTCCCTGCTACATTTGAGTGCAGGTGTCATTGATTTATTGGTCTTAATCCACAAATTGTTTCTTCTTGTCAGTTTAAGTGTGACTGAGCTTTCTGCACAGTTAATGCAATTGGAAGGAATCAAGTCTTTGAACATATTGTTTGCCTTGTTGGAATTTATCTTGCTGGCTCATCATTATACTTATCTCCTAATTTTGTAAGGCCTTGTAGTCCGGGCATTAAAATTTATACCATGCCAGTGGCAAGCAGATTTCATTAGGCATGAAATATCGTGATTGTTAGATGGTCCCCTGAGGGAAAAAAACCTCAACAAACTAAACAGACTTCATCTCCAGCAGATCTGACAGGCCCCAACACTTATCTAAACCTAACCACTCACAGTTGGCCCAAAATCTGATGGCAGTTTGTCTCTGCAAGCAGTGATCAAAGCCTTGTTCCACAGTTGGCATGGTGACGGACAGGGAGGAAGGTCTTCTTGTCCAGTAGAGCTTATCTTGTTCCTATGGCTTGCAGGCATTCACCTGTGAGGGGGCTGCCAAGTATGTTGGCCACGATAAGGCAGGGCCCACCAAAGTGGAAAATATTTTCATGGGCGTGCGCTTAGAGCTATACAAGCAGCGATCAATCAGTGGTTTTCTTCTCAGCGTTGTCATTTATGAATTAGAAAATCATGTTGGTATTTTGAAGAGGTGATAAAATATCAACATGAGGATTTTGGCGTGATGTTTTGTAAGGATATCTAGTTGAGCAGCCTCTGGTTTAGGTTAGCCTGGGTGTGGAGCTGAGAGACAAACTGAAAGTTGTGGGGTTATCTCCAAAGCCTCTTTATTGACTACAAATTTTAGATTAACCTCATGACATCTTTAGTACTCAGATTAATTCTAAAAGGATTAGGAATGATATTGTGGGTCAATGGGGTAGGTCCTTCTCACACTCTAGCCCCCTAGATCTGGTAGAATAAGCACTTTAAATGTCATAAATACTTCATAGGTCTAATTTTCTCACACGCTTTACAGATGTTTAATACTATCCATCTGTTAGTTGGCTCATGTTTGGAGCGAATTTGTATCAGGAACAGTTTGGAATTTCCATCTGATTTTGCTGATGATGATATGCTAGCCATACCAGTAATGTAAGACTGTCTGTCTTGGGCTGGAACTTTTGGCACTGTCAGTAGGTCCCTTTTGGTTAGCTGTGGACTGTGCTTAAAAATCATAAAAACTCATAATGTCATGTGGATAAATGCAGGATTTTGTATAGAATGTCAGTTATGACAACATATTGAACTGCATAACTATGTGTAGAAAATCATATTACAATGTATATAACCACACTACTGGATAGACATGATTAATTTTGACTTCAAATATAATGTTTTTTATTTTACACCTGTCTGTTGCATATAGAAATGTCAAAACAAATGATGAGACTGTATTTGCCTCATGCAGTAAAATGAAGTCCAAGTTCATGGTATTCGTCTCAAGGCAGTAATATGATTGATTGACATAACTATTTTCAATCTTCATAATCCAGGTGTTTATCAAAATGCCCCCAACTTCAATTTTCCGAAATTATGCCCCGCAGTAAGCTTTAATTAGTTAATCATCCAAGATTATTGGCAATTATTGCTCTTTGTTGGTTAATCAGGACCAGATTAAGGCCATGTGGTAGTGATTAGGCAGCCAATATCCCCACCTAGCTCCCACAGTCCCACCTGCCCCTGCCTTCAGCCAAACTCCAAATCCCAGACAAGATCTGATAAGACAGACAGGTTATTTGTGTAGGCAGCAGTACAGGAGTGGCTACCAGACAAGACAGGAGGCCAGAATATTACTACATTGTCTAAAAATAGTAAAATTAGATGCTCCCTAACTGGCAACAAGATAAGACAAAATGATTGATATACAATTTCATTGACAACTAGTTTTGTTAGGTCTTAACATACCTTGATATTAAAAGGCAAATTCAGGTTATTTGTATAGGCAGCAGTACAGGAGTGGCTACTACCAGACAATACATTAGGCCAGAATATTACTAGTACTACATTGTCTAGAATTGGATGTTCTCTAAGTCTAACTGGCAACAAGTATCTGTCTTGATGGGCACAAGTCTTGGAGAGATCATCGTAATTGGTGACACAATACTTTATTTTTCCTGATAGACAAAAGATTGATACACAGTTTCATTAACACAATAAAATAAATATACCTTAATATTGAAAGGCAAATCCAGGCATTTTTATTTCCATACTTTGAGGTATGCCAATACTTCATTATAAGCAATGTCAGAATGTACAGTAAAGAATACATGTATGCAGATGTTTTTCCTTTGGCCAGACATGTCTGATTTGAGTATTACCTTTGAGAACTTCAAGTTGAAGTCCAGTTGATCCCAGAAATCCAGCCATGTGCATGTAAGACACAGAGTGCCCTGACGTGGATTATCTGTGGGAGAGTCCACAGCTTACACATGCCAGGCAACAGTCAAGAGGGCCTGCAAGCCCTTTTTCGTAAGGCGTAATCAGGCCGTTTTAGACTTCGTAATTCGTAGGCAGCCT